>NW_013665875.1:63629-66320 GCF_000517525.1 Limulus polyphemus | reverse complement strand
GCTGTTATGTTAAACTTATATTAAAGTTTTTCTTCATTACTCATTCAAGCCGTCTCTAGCCATTATTATATGTCTGGATAAACAGCACAATCAAGATTCGAATTTTTGAAAATCATAATGCAGTCAGCCATTCACTCAGTACCAGCATTGTTCTAAAAGTCAAATGAGGTCGATGTTAATAAAACATATCATTGAACAATATTTGATCAAGCCACAAAATTTTGTATCACATTGTATTCTTACCAGAAAGTAGTAAAAATGGTTTCAACCAATACCAGTTTGGAAGGGAAAATATGTATGCTTATTTTCTGGACTGAACTATATTTTACAATTACATTTCACAGAAAAAGTTTGACTAAACCAGTCACTATTTGCTTTTAACAATACTTAAATGATTTTATACGTTAGAAATCTTGATAAATAAAACTTAATATAACTACTAATGCAAACACAATGTGTTCACACAACAGTATCTTTTTTAGCTATCATTATTTAAGGTCATTAAGCCTCATTATTAGGCCTAACTTTTTAAGAGTGCATAGAACATTTGCTTTCACAACCTAGACACAGAGATCTTGTAAGCAATGATACTGAATATTACCTAAACAAAAAACAAACTGACATCAAATAAACTTTAATATGCTTATATATTCTTGGCCTTTTCATGAAACATGATCAAATATTTTCAAATTCGACTAGTAGCCATAACTTCTCTATCAGTCTATGTCTGTTTATCATTTCGTACTGGGCAGATTGTAAAACTTCAATGGCTCGTACTCGGCAAGCTTATTCATATACTTCATTTCAATCTATAGTAGCTTTTTATATTATTTCGAATTTGAAAATAGCAAGTATTTCCAGTTTCTGGTCTCTTATGTACACAACATGGACTTGCAACCAAGGTTGAACATGAATGCGCAAACTTTTTGCCGACCAATAATTCACACTCAACTAGTAGTTACCAATCAAAATAATAACATGAATGAGGTCTAACTATAGACATCTTTTAATCTGACATTTTCAGTTAAGCTAGTTATTCTGATTAACGTCATCAGAAGTGAAATTGGATTGAAACTTCCCGAAGAAGCTGTGCGTTTTGAGGCTAAAATCGTTATTAGTCATTTTCTAGTTTCTAGAAACTCTACCAGAGGTAATAAATACCCAATTGTGTGAGCGTTTCCGTTTAACGACTATAATTCATACCATGAATTAATGTTTCAATTACAGTTTTTTATTATATAGTACTACTACAACAAGGGGGATTCTCTCGAAGTGTGATATAACAAAGTAGTTGGTATACTTTAAACACTGTAATTGCGCAAGTTACAAGCCTTCGGGCCAAATAAAAGAACAGCAATAAAAATATTGTAACAGATAGGGTCCAGAGAACTTCGGAAGCCTTTTAGGATAAAGCCAACAGCTTCAGTTCGTGACAGAGAAGATACCTGTCAGATTGAGGAATTACAGTACCTACGTATGGCGGCTTTCGCATGCCACAATATCCTCGTGTAGGTGTAGCTGACAGGTAGTATTAAACCAGGCAGGTATTGATAGGAATTAAACTTCGAACGTTATTTCTTAAGTGACAGAGAGTGTTGTTATCAGAGTTTATCAGTCTTTCGCTGCTCTATACAAGTCTGTGCAAAGTCGTGATTCGTTTTGTGATTCGGTGACGTCATCAAGCAGTAGGCCCAATTGGTAACCTCTAGTTTAGGGACACGAGCACGTTAACATGAAAACAAAAAAAATTGTTTCCTTGCAAAATTCAACACGTAAATATCTCGTTTGATGCAAATTTGTTAGTTTTGAATTTCTCGCAAAGCTACTCGAGGGCTATCTTCACTAGCTGTCCTTAATTAAGCAGTGAAAAACTAGAGGGAAGGCAGCTAGTCATTACCACTCACAGTCAACTATTGGGCTACTATTTTACCAACGAATAGTGGGGTTGACCACCACATTCTAACGCCCCCACGGCTGAAAGAGCGAGCATGTTTGGTAGGACGGGGATTCGAACTTGCTACCCGCAGATTGTGAGTCGAGCGCCCTGACCACCTGGCCATTGCCAGACCTTGATGCAAGTTTAGCATGAAAGACCAACATCATGTGATATTACAAAAGATGTTTTATTAATTCCTGGGAATGTTAAGTTCAAAGATGTTTGGAAAGAAATAACTACTTTCAGAATGTATATAGTTCAGTCCTTTGGAATGTAGTTGATAAGAGTAACATAAACATCCATAAAAGCCACAAGTACGTACAAGCGTACCAAATATCCTATATTTATTAGAAAAATTATATCTGGTATAATTTATGTGTTTTGCATTTGTAGAATAAATTTTAACATTAGTATCGTTGCGGGTGGCATAAACATAGTGCTGAAAAATGCCCATAAAACTACATGGAAGGCTGAAAACCATGAAGTTCAAAAAAGTACAGCATAGAAAGTAGTTTTATTCTCTCGTATAATGTGACGAAAGCTACTTTCTCTTCACTGATGGACCTACTACTACGTTATCTATAATCAATAAAATATTATCACGGATGGTGTAGTGTCCAATAAAATATTATCACGGACGGAATGGTGTTTAATAAAATATTAACACGAATGGTGGGGTGTGCAATAAAATATAAACACGGATGGTGTGGTGTCCAATAAAATATAAACACGGATGGTGTGGTGTCCAATAAAAT
>NW_013665875.1:26981-62629 GCF_000517525.1 Limulus polyphemus | reverse complement strand
TGGTGGGGTGTGCAATAAAATATAAACACGGATGGTGTGGTGTCCAATAAAATATAAACACGGATGGTGTGGTGTCCAATAAAATATAAACACGGATGGTGTGGTGTCCAATAAAATATTATTACGGATGGTGTGGTGTCCAATAAAATATTAACACGGACGGAATGGTGTTTAATAAAATATTAACACGAATGGTGGGGTCTGCAATAAAATATAAACACGGATGGTGTGGTGTCCAATAAAATATAAACACGGACGGAACGGTGTTTAATAAAATATTAACACGAATGGTTTGGTGTCCAATAAAATATTAACACGGATGGTGTGGTGTCCAATAAAATATTAACACGAATGGTGGGGTGTGCAATAAAATATAAACACGGATGGTGTGGTGTCCAATAAAATATTAACACGAATGGTATGGTGTTCAATAAAATATTAACACGAATGGTGGGGTGTGCAATTAAAATATTAACACGGATAATGTGGTGTGCAATTGGATATTGGTATTTTCATCCGGAACATCACCATATGCGATATTTGGGCTAGACGGCCAAGTCAGAAACCCTGAGGGTTCAGGCGTACCTATATCTAATTTGGAACTTCTGACCAGCGGGAGGGCAACCAGTCGTCAACACCAAACGCATATAGTACGGCTACACTTAACGGAATTGTCAGAGTTATAACGCCCTCCCAGCATGGCGTGTTCAGCGGCATATGGTGATTCGAACCGCAGATCTTCGATCCACAAAACGTTAGCTACTCGGCTACGTCCAGGCCGATAATGCAATTGGGAATATGAAACTTACATCTTGGAATATTCTTATTTATTTGGTATATATTTATATATCACCAGCAGATGTAGCGCAAACGGCTATCGCCATCTGTTTTTTACGTATATATATATATATATATATGTGTGTGAGTGTGTATTGGATTCTAGTAGATGGGGAATAAAAATCTTGTTAATTTAATGCCAGATGACATTTAGCACGCTTGCTGTATTACATGTAATTCATTATTGGTTACATGACTGAAAAGTCTGACAACAAAAACAGTCATCTTTCTCAAGTTCTGAGGATGTTACTTTTGTGGATGACATATTTGCGTTTGTTAATGCAGAAAATATTTCTAAATTGCACACAAAATCTTTTTCTGTTTAAAATACACTTGTGGCCTATCTATCACGTGTTTAAAGTTACATTAAATATGTGTATATTGTAGACTGTTTGTTTGTGTGTAGTTTAAGCACAAAGCTACACAATGGGCTCTCTGTGCTCTGCCCACCACGAATATCGAAACCCAGTTTCTACCGTTGTAAGTCCGTGGACACGCTGCTGTGTCACTTGGGGGAGGGGGTTTGTAGATAAAAGAAAAACAGTCAACAGAGTTTTTTTAGTCTATAAGGGCGGTACGAATTAGTAATATTTTAACGTTAAAGGCACGCAATTATCATAGGTCAATCTTGACCAGCTACAAAACTACCTACGGGTAAGAAGTCAGAAGCTTGAGTTATGTTTTAACAGTATGAGACAATGGTGAGAAAAATTTGATTTTAGAGCTCCAATTTGAAGTGGTGTATTGTAAGTAGTAGTAACATAGTTATATTTTAAGAAAGTTCAGTTTTGTTTAATTATTCTTATGCTGTAAATTTGAACTTATTGATTTATACACCCTTTAAATGGCGAAGTTTTTATCGTGTTTCTCTATTCTGTTAAAAAGGATACATGAACACATTCTTACTCTATATAACTTGCAAGAGCGATGAACAGGAATGTCTTGATCATGATAGATGAGCTACAGAAACACAAGCAACTCACGTGGGTAACTGGACTGTCAGATTGTCCGACCAGCTGTTACGTTCGCACCTCTTAGCGTGCTCGTGAGTCAAGTTCTAACATTTAGAACTAACTTTGATAAAGCTCAGAACTTTCTTTTTTTATACTTTATAATGTATTGAAAACAGTTTTCTAAAGCCACTTTAGGCTAAATCTTTTAGGAAACTGACAAATTAGCTAGAGTAGGATAGTCACAGGGACTATTCCCGACGAGACGTTTGAGAAAACTCCTTCGAGAAACGACGTATGGCTAGTTAGTCTTACAAATGATCGGATCCAAAGTTTGCCTCAAATGTCTGTCTGTCTGTCTTCTTGTGGTAAGAAGAGAAATCTGATGTTTTCATGGTCACGGCGGAGAAATCTACACATGAAGGGCGGAGCGGGCGTGCACATGGGTGTCTAACCATGTCACGATAAATACGAAACAGAAGAAAGTGGAAAACAAAGACTCGAGATAAGGGTAAGAAACATAATAAAACTATGACAAAAAAATCTCCACCCCTCCACCGCGGCTTCACCTTTCGTGATATCACCTATCCTGCCTAACCACAATGTTATCACCAGCAATGTGTTGAAATTATGATCAGGCTAGGACGTTACAACAGTTGATGCAGAGAAAGATGTTGACTCAGTTTTATCTATGGCAGTTACTGTATACTTAACGATATGACTGTCGAACTCATACCTGAAGATTGTTAGCGATATGACCTCCGAGCTAGTCCTAGATGATCAATATCGATAAGACCACGAACTAGTCCCAACAGATCAATGATGATATGACCTCCGAACTAGTCCCAGATGATCAATATCGATAAGACCACGAACTAGTCCCAACAGATCAATGATGATATGACCTCCGAACTAGTCCCAGATGATCAATATCGATAAGACCACGAACTAGTCCCAACAGATCAATGATGATATGACCAAAGAATTTGTACCGAACGATCAGTAACTTTAGTTTTTCAGATATTCTCGAAAACCTACTCAATGACTATCTGCGCTAGCCGTCCCTAATTTTGAACTCATAGACTAGACTATAGCACTGTCAACTTATTTCTAAAATATGATATGAGACAAAGTATTACCACTGAAGTTGAATCAATGTGTTTTTCCTTTCTACCATATTTTTTTACAACTCATTCCTATTTTGTTTCTACTATGTGGTAAGCAGTGAAGTTACGATGATTTACAACTGTGCTAATGACAGTTGAAAAATTAATATAATTTTTGTAACTTGGTTCTTATTTCTGTTATGTAGTAAACAATGAGATAGTGATAAGTTATAAGTACTAATGACAGAAGAACTAGTATAATTTCTGTAACCTGGTTCTTATTTCTGTTATGTAGTAAACAATGAGATAGTGATAAGTTATAAGTACTAATGACAGAAGAACTAGTATAATTTCTGTAACCTGTTTCGTTTCTTCTGTTACCTAGTAAGCAATGAAGTTATGATGATTTTGATCTTCGCTGATACAGGGGAAGATTTAGTTATGATATGAAATATACAGTGTCCCTGCTAGACTACCCGGCACGTTTCTTTAATGGTCAGTAAGAACTGGGAGCTAGGTATATATTCGTTAGTTTAACTGAGTCAAAAAGGCAAACATAGTAAGCTATTCTCTTGGTAAACCTTCCATTTACCCCACTTTGGTTCTTGTGTGGTGGATCGGTTGCATTTTGCTTGTTTGGACAGCTGAATGACCCGTTTCTCTGCAACCGATGCCGGCCGAGGTGTGACACTTGGCTAGTTTCACAAAATAGAACTGTAATGATGATTGATACACTGGCGGAGCTTTGCCTACGCAGGGCACGTGACGTGGCTTGTCACTGTGTGAGTCGTGATCCGCGTGAGGCTAAATCTCTTGGGTCACAGATGGTTTGTTTGAGCGAAAAAAGAAACAACAGACTACAAGCGATCGTTTAAAGTTTGTTGTTATGTCTATTACATACTGACCAATGTCTGCGTTACAGAAACTATTGGCGGTGGTTTTGGAGTTTTGTTTTTGTTTTTTTTCACATGACAATATTCTATTCTGACTTTCGAAGTTTGTTTCTAAGGAATTAGAATGTACAGTACAGCTCTTGGTAATATATACTAGCTAGCTGACTCAAAGAACTCTCCAACTTAGAATATACTGTAGTCTACTCTTTGCAATACTGTCAGTGGCTATTAGTCCACCATCCTCAGCTTTCCAAGTTCAGTTTCAAATGACAAACTACCATTTACAGAACTTACAGAACTCTCCAACTTAGAATATACTATAGTCTACTATTTGCAATACTATCAGTGGCTATTTGTCTACCATCCTCAACTTTCCAAGTTTAGTTACAAATGACAAACTACCATTTACAGAACTTACAGAACTCTCCAATTTAGAATATACTATAGTCTACTCTTTGCAATATTGTCAGTGGTTATTAGTCCACCATCCTCAGCTTTCCAAGTTCAGATTCAAATGACAAACTAACATTTACAGAACTCTCTAACTTAGAATATACCATAGTCTACTCTTTGCAATACTATCAGTGGTTATTAGTCCACCATCCTCAGCTTTCCAAGTTTATTTTCAAATGACAAACTAACATTTACAGAACTCTCTAGTTTAGAATATACTGTAGTCTACTCTTTGCAATACTGTCAGTGGTTATTAATCCACCATCCGCAACTTTTCAAGTTCAGTTTCATGTGACAAACTAACATTTTCAATAGTATTTAATTAAGTGCTGTTTTGTCTCTACTTTAAATATTACTAGAAATACATAATGTCTAGTTTGATGGGTTTTAATCTTATACAGAAATCCTTAAGATAGATCAGATCTTCAGATAATTACTGCTTTTCTTTGTAAATTGGCCTTATTCATATATTTCGAAGTGTTAATATTTTCTAAGAATAATGTGTATAATGCGTTATTCGACTGGCCTGATGCCCAACTAATAGGCCAGCCGTTTCCACAAGTGTGGTGTTAAATTACTTGTTTAATTTACTAAACGATCCTACTGATGTACTGTTTGATCTTCCTAGAATCCTTCCGACGTTTCACTAATGAACCAAATCACTGTTCACCACACACACATTACACACAGACGGACCAATCAGAAAGTAAAACATTATTTTAAAGGCTGAAATAATCAATGTTAGAACTTTTCCCTTCATACTACTGCTACGTCTGTCCCCCATTTTCTTAGCCTGCTTTCTGACTTACAGCTATTTTTTCCCTTTTACTGAAATATAGATCCCACTGAATAACACTTACATAGATCCTACTTAACAAAACTTATATATAATCCCACTAAATAACACTTACATAGATCCTACTTAACAAAACTTATATAGATCCCACTAAATAACACTTACATAGATTCTATTTAATTAAAGTTATATAGATCCTATTTAATACTTTTTATGTTCCTAGTCCCACAGTGTTTTAGTGGTAAGTTTACGGACTTACAACGCTAAAATCCAGGGTTAGATTCCCGTAGTGGACAGAGCTCAGATAGTTTATTGTATAGTTTTACGCTAAAACAAATAAACCTAACCAATCTCATGTTTATCTTTGAATTGAACCCTATGTAAACTGACCACAATATGGCAGACTAATTGATAAAAAAAACCAAAAATTATGCTTTATTTTTAGCTCTGGATCCTCTAAAAACTCAAAATGGGCAAATCCAACTTTTGTAGGTCAATGTGTTGGGTGCATGAAAATTTATATTTGTGTTAATTTTCATCTTGATTTCTGTAAATATGACTGCACGGGAGCCCAAACAAAATGCTCATTTTTGGGTTGTTTGACCTTTGCTCCCATAAAATCCTTAAAAATGTCTAAATCGAAGATAAGAAAAAAGTATATTGGAACAATGTATAATCCTTTTAAGTTTCAAGTCAATCCACAGGGAAGTGAAGAAAAGGAAGTCGACTGAAAAGTGTTTGAAAGAAGAAAGATGTAAAAAAAAATGTTTTTCTCTGAGAACATAATTATCACAACGAACTAAAACTTGAACACATTTTGATACAAAAAAAAGAATCAATTTTTTAATCAGAAGAAAAAGATAAACAAATTATACTCTGTTCGTAATTTAAACTATGACAGCGATTGTATTGATGCTACAATAGTCAGTATTTAAATCACTTATCACGTTTTCAAGATAACCTATGTGTTTCAGGCGCACCCAAACGTTTTTCTAGCCTTCTGATTTATCTGATAAGTTCTCCATCGGGACTGACGTGGTAAGTAGTTAGCTGTCTTTCTCAATCAATCTGTGTGTTATAACAAATTAATAATTTTCATTGTCTGTAATTATACGTGGAAGGGTCGTCAAAATACAATTGTACAGAATCAGAGTCGTAAACAACACTATAAAATCAGAAATTGTTTCTTCTGATACCTGAAATGCAATACGATTCATCACAGTAGACAACATTTTCCGAAATTTTCTACGTAAATTTATCATACTATGTATACTATGTGTAATTCAAGTGTATGGGTTCAAAGCGTTGATAGTATAAATAAAACATTTTTACCGTTATCGGTATGTTTTTCATATAATATTTGTACCAATTGTTTCTGCATTTTGTGAATATCCTAAAATAGCATCTGTTGAATCTGATATACATATCATGAACCACGCAATAAAATTCTAGGTAACAGCATGGAGTCAAAATAGAAGTTTGTCGTTTGAGTAAATAATGTCTACAGTACCTCCAGCCTTGTTCGTTTACTTTTTTTTTCACGATCGCTATTTGCAGGTTTATAAATTCCCAATTTTATATTTATCTTGTATTATATATGACACTATTGACAGCCAAATATGGACAGACGGACAGACAGATGGAAACGGGCATATAACTAAATAAGTGGAGACAGATAGATAGGTAGTTTCGTGTTCAACTTAATATTTTTTAACACTTGAACATTTGTTCAGTTTTTTATGGAAGTTGCTACTTCTATTTTGTAGCCATGGAAGTTGTTACTTCTGTTTTGTAGCTTCTTATTGAATAAGAAATGAAATCCGCTGGTAAAATCAACATGAACTAAAATGCTATCGCACATATATTAATGTAATAATAATAGTGAGACGGGTATCACAAAAGAGAGACCCCTGGTGGTGGGGTGATTTGAAGAAGCATTACAGGCAAGAGTGCGCGTGTTCTTATCTGGCGAGTTTTAACAGTTATCAGGTGACAGGGGCGACAGCATGGCGGAAGAGAGAAGCAGACACAAGAACCAAAAAATATATTTTCTCTGTTCAAGCAGGTTTATTCGTTTTGCCTGAAATCTGCAAGAGGAAAGTAATTTGTACAATAGACAAGTAAAACATTAGTCAGCCTTGTTCAAGGTTGTATACTTTGAAATTGTTTTTCATCTTGCACTGAAAAATAATATAGTCACGTACTTGTGTATGATGGTTTCTTTTTCAATTATATTTCCACCACTAAAATTGTATTTGACAGACTGATTTTGTCTTGTATTTGAAGTTATATACACTGTCTTTTGGTATTCCACTTTTGTGGTCTATTAATCTTATAGACTGGAGTAAATAAGTAATGGATAATAGAAATTTCTTATGTTATAGCTAATACAAGACAAAACTGTTGCTATAAAATAATCTCAGTCACTCGTTTCAGTTCACTGTTATGCAAATGAGGCATTTGATGATCAGACACATAATCTGAATTGTAAATGACTGATTATTCGAACAATGATGTATAAAGTGATTTCTCCTAATTTAGTCTTATTTATCAGTTTGAAGTGATTAACATAATTCATGTTCAAAGGAACTATCCGGAAGTTTTACTCTTGTGGAGAGCAATCAAACAAATGGGAGCTGACCACTGCAGTCATAGAAGCCCATGACAAATTGCCACAAGTTTCCAGAATGTGAAACTCCTAAAAAACGATGACGCAGTTGATCGGACATCTATACAAGGAAAACCGTTATTCACAGCACAATCAGGTGGCTATTATCTATCAATTATTGCTAGTAGCAATCATAGGGTGACTGTTCCGAGGTTAAATCAAGTGTCCGTAATTTCAGTAAACAGACGGTCAGAAACAAAATTATTACTAGTAGCAATCATAGGGTGACTGTTCCGAGGTTAAATCAAGTGTCCGTAATTTCAATAAACAGACGGTCAGAAACAAAATTCACAGGATCAAACTGTATGTCAAATGTTCAATGAGGTGCATTGTGGCAACAGCGAGTAACACAACAGTCCAACGACATGTGGAGTAATATAATATTTCACAGCTTAGTCATACTTCACTCTGTAGTCATATAAAACCTGGAAACAGATCTAACTCACATTTTAATATACGCACTTGGTTATTGGGCTGAAGAGTACGGTGTAGAGAGAAACAAACATCTTGTAGCATGGTACCATTACTTCTACACCTTATATGGGCCACATCTCATAACCCTTATATGATGATGTAATTGACACGACCGCAGTATAATTAATGGTAATACCCTTCCCCATCGTGCTAAACTGGTTGACGCCTTTCTTGAAGAGGGATCTGACCAAATGAAATTGTCTGCACGCTCACTGGACTTATTTCACATCGAGCCTATATCCGATGCTCTTGGTAGACGTATCTATCTCGTCAAATGACACCAGACACAAAAGTCGCCATGGAAACAGCTATTTCAGAAAAGTGGTCGGAAATACCTCAGAATCTTATCAATACTGACTTTATGCATGCAACATCTCTTTCATTCGTGATTGTCATAAAAATGAACTTAGGGGAAATATGGTTAACCTTGTCATAGCTAAAATTTTATGAATTCTAATTTTCCTTTGTTTTGTACAGTGTAAAAGGAACTGTTTTTGATATTTTATCAAATGTTTCATTTTCGTCTTAGAATTGAAATTTCCTGTTTGAACTACACATGTTCTTGAATACGATACTGTCTTCTGGCTGTGTTTTGTATCTGGTTATTCATTCATTTCAGTAATTAAGAATTATTCTTTGTTCTAATAACTACGTGTTTATTCATGAATGTAGATTGAGGTTTTCGTTTTGATTGGGTTTTTAAGTTTTGCGTTTCAGAGTGATGTTTTACATTCTGAAGATGTATTTTGTTCCACTTTACAATAGACCTACAGTCTGGGGCAATTATCCTAAAACTAAAGAGTCTTTATTCTATCGATAAAATGTTATGATTCATATTGAGATAGCATCATCATAAATACTAACTTTCGTACAAACTGGCATATGCCTACCTGTAGTTCTATATCTATATTTAATATTGTTTACTTTATTCGTCAAGTTCCAAGTTTGTTATTGACATATGCCTACCTCTAGGTCTATTTCTATATTTAATATTATTAATTTACTCGTCAAGTTCCAAGTTTGTTATTGACATATACCTACCTCTGGGTCTATGTCTATATTTAATATTAAGTACTTTACTCGTCAAGTTCCAAGGTTGTTATTGGCATATGCCTACCTCTAGGTCTATTTCTATATTTAATATTAAGTACTTTACTCGTTAGTTTTGTTGCCGAATGTGCATCAGATGAGTTACAGCCAGTAGTTAAAACGTTAACCACAGATTACTGCAAAACGAAGGGTGCTTTAAACTTGACGAATATACTTCCACCGCTTTCCAAACCTCTGGCAACGAGAGTCAGGAAAGACTGAACTATGAAGGTTTGGCAGTTAACAAATACATAGACTCCATTACATTAGTTTGGGTGTGGTGATCAACTAACTCACGTTGTGCTACTATGTCCAGAGCTATTGATAAACTACATAATAAAAATTTGATTAACAAGTAATTAAAGATTTTGTAAAATCTATTGTCCCTTAAAACGTGAATTTCTTTTAGCACTGTCATTCGTGAGTTTTCATCAGAAAATTGCAAGATTAAAGCTTTTGAAGTGTTATCCAACACAGTTTACATGTGACCAACAAGCACCAGTGTAATTAGTAAGTTAGTTCAGCCTCATATATAGCCCAAACCTAGTTTTTAAACAAGCACCAGTGTGATTAGTAAGTTACTTCAGCCTCAAACGTAGCCCAAACCTAATTTTTAAACAAGCACCAGTGTGATTAGTAAGTTACTTCAGCCTCAAACGTATCCCAAACCTAGTTTTTAAACAAGCACCAGTGTGATTAGTAAGTTACTTCAGCCTCAAACGTAGCCCAAACCTAATTTTTAAACAAGCACCAGTGTGATTAATAAGTTACTTCAGCCTCAAACGTAGCCCAAACCTAGTTTTTAAACAAGCACCAATATGATTAGTAAGTTACTTCAGCCTCAAACGTAGCCCAAACCTAGTTTTTAAACAAGCACCAGTGTGATTAGTAAGTTACTTCAGCCTCAAACGTAGCCCAAAACTAGTTTTTCCATGTCGTTATTTATCACTTCCGCTGGGAATTCGTGGAATTTGACAACTGTTATCATTCTGCGTTTATTGACCTTATAGATAATTCGTTAAACGTCAGGCATCTGGTTTTGATCGGGTTTTTAGGCTATATAAAACATGCTAAATTTTCTTTAAATGCTTTACGTCAACTTCATTCGTGCAATACTTCTTGATTTTATTTGTTAACAAATTGTGGAAGACCTAGCTTGATTCTGAGGTCCGTTTTGTTTTTTTTAATTCTGTGCACAGCGGTAACAAGTCGCTATAAAACGTGTGTATACGGTTTGTTTTTCATTAATGTAATGCCTGCCATTTAGTGCCTATTAAAAAGAAACACCCATTCTTTTTCTACATCATTTCGAACGGTTTCGTCTTTTTACATTACATAAGAAAGTAGCCGCCATGTCACATGAGATGAGTATATCTCCGTGCACGTTGTGAGACCATCACAGTTCCCTAGTGGATTCTGACACCTCAATCTCCGCCATGGAAATCGTAAGATGGTCGACAGTGGCAACTTGATGAAGATTGGCTTGACAGGTGTTTTTGCTACCTGACTGAGAAGACATTAAATGTGTACGTGCCACAGAATCATTGATTATACACATACATGCCAGATTACTGATGGTCCCTGACTTATACACATACATGCCAGATTACTGATGGTCCCTGACGGTTCTTCAGATGAGAACTGCTCTTAGCAAGCAGTGCACAGTGACCTAATTATGACCTAATTAGGTCGAAGCACAAAGGGGAAAGACTTAAGGACTTCTAGCGAGATTGCGTAGCACACTGACCCTTTCGCTGACTTTGAAATGACTCCTGCAGAGACAACTAATTACTTTCTACCATCGTAGTTGGTGCGAGAAGAAATGTATTGAATTTCTTAACCCTTCCCTACAGTTTCTCTTAATTAATGTGGTTGAGTATATAAAATATATTATAATTATATTTTATATACTCAACGTGAGAATAATTATAATATATTTTATATACTCAACGTGAGAACAATCTTAATATATTTTATATACTCAACGTGAGAACAATCTTAATATATTTTATATACTCAACGTGAGAACAATCTTAATATATTTTATATACTCAACGTGAGAAGAGAACAATCTTAATATTTATATACTCAACGTTATATTAAGATTGTTCTCGCGTTAAGTATATAAAATATATTAAGATTGTTCTCACGTTGAGTATATAAAATATATTAAGATTGTTCTCACATTGAGTATATAAAATATATTAAGATTGTTCTCGCGTTAAGTATATAAAATATATTAAGATTGTTCTCACATTGAGCACATAAAATATATTAGGATTGTTCTCACGTATAAGATTAAAATGTTGAACATTTTTCATGTGGTCTTAGACAAATCTGCTAAGTAGCTAGTTCTTATAACAGAGATTGGAATACTTTGTTTTTCTTTCAGTTTGTTTGGCTATTGTTAAGCATAAAGTTGCTTAATGGCTATTTGTGCTGTGCCCACCACAGGTATCTAAACCCTGTTTTTAGCGTTACTATCCTTCAGAATTACCGCTAAGCCACCAAAGGGCAATTTCTTTCAAAATCAACATGATTAAATTCATAACATTTTCCAAAAAATTGCAGCATTTGCTTTGAAATGTCTTGACTATTATCTATAGTGAAATATTCGTATTGAAGAACTACACGTTAAATTACCAAACAGTCTTGGTTCGGAACTGTTATAATAATTCTCAATATTATCGATGATAATGTCGCTCAAAAATACAGTGGTTTATAATTTTTGAATTTTAATAAATCAAAACAACTGCCCCCCCCCCCCGTGGCCTAGAGGTATGTCTGCAGACTTACAACGCTAGAAACCGGGTTTCGATACCCGTGGTGGGCAGAGCACAGATAGCCCATTGTGCAGCTCTGTGCTTAACTTCAAACAAACAAACAAAACAAAATAAGTGATGGAGAGATGTCGATTAAATTTGATCCAATGATAGTTTTGAGTCTCTGACTTGAAATACTTGTCATGTCTTGGTTGTTTTGTAGTCAAGTGTCCTCTTCCTGTGTGGCTTGATTCGTTCACAACAAAACCTAGAATACTTTATTTCAATAATTGTAATAATACATCATGAACATAATACTGCATTAACCTGTTTGTAAATGTAATTAAGAATGGTAAGAATACATCATGAACATAATACTGCATTAACCTGTTTGTAAATGTAACTAAGAATGGTAAGAATACATCATATATATAATACTGCATTAACCAGTTTGTAAACGTAATTAAGAATGGTAAGAATACAAAAAATAACAAACAACAACATACCCAAAAAATTAGAAATAGAGACAAAACTGACGTTTATTACATTTAACAGAATAATCACCAACAGAACATCCAAGTTTTACTTCAACTTTCAGTGCCTAGCCCCAACTTCTCAAACCCTAACCCCCTATTGTTCTCTAAACCCCCACCTTCCCCAGAAATCTACTTCTCAAGCCATGCCTGTTATTAACCCCTATTGTTCTCTGAATCCCCGACTTTCAGCAGGCGGTCAGTTTTTTTTTTTTAACTAAACCAATTATTGACTTCAAATTTCAGTACCGCGTTAGTTGCTACAAAGATTAGATGCCTAACTATCGCGTAGCCCAATACTCGGCCGGGGCCGTTTATCTGGCCGGGCACCTGTGCATCCATAGTATTTATTTAGTTTTCTTAATATTTCTATTCAGCCTAGTTATGATCAAAATAATGTTGCTATTCCCGTTACCCTGTAGTTTTCAAATTATATTATGGAATAGAATTGACTTGTTTGACAAGAATGTATCTTTAGGATTTTTTTAGGCCAAGATAAGGCGAAGATAACGTTTCTAAGGTTTATAAAATCATTAAAAGACTTTCGTACACGGATAAAAGAACACATTGCACTTGTTATTTCTTTTGATTAATCTATTTACTTGAATAATGTTAATTTTTATATTTCTAGCATGAGTAACTTAATTACATTTACAAACAGGTTAATGCAGTATTATATATATATATAAGTTAGTAGTGATGCAGGGGTAGTAACATTTGGCCGAATATCGGGTTCGGGTACCCGGTCACTAAGCTTCGGCCCGGTCCGGGTGTCAACTAGGACTAGTTTCTCCCCTGTCCCCCCCGGTAAGAGTTTTAACAGTGCCTTTCTCTGTGTATACGTCCTGTATCAGTACATAGATTACATTTTAAATAAGAGATAGATAAAAAATTTAAGAGTAATTTTTTAAGATAACATAAAAAAATTGTTAGAGTTACTACAAGGGAAAGAGAAATGAGTGGAGGTTTGACCTAAATAGTGTATATTTATCTCTTATTTGCCGTCAGAATATAGTTTAGGAGATTATCGGTGGGGTGCACATATTGCATGAAACTCAACGTAAAGAGCTTAACTATACAATTTATGACAAATAATTCATTTTTTCTAAGTAAAATAAGTAGGAAACCGACCAGATATTAGTGGGATTAATTATTATTTACGGTATTTTGGGTTATATTTTTGAGTATGATATGAATTTATTGGGAGATCTTGTAATCAAATAGTCAAGGACAAACAAATAACTTGGTTCATAGATAATTCATTTCTTTTTAAATACGATAAGTCCCATTGGTATTTCTAAGGTTAAACAATGCATTCAAATGTTTATAAATAATAACTTAATAGAAAAAATAAGGTGTTTGGTAACGTTTTAGATAAGATGTTTAACAGTGCCTTTCTGTGTGTATACGTCCGGTATCAGGATGTAGGCTACGTTTTAAGTCCGTATCTTAACATGCGACGTATACAAACATTTATAACTGCAATGAAAATGCTTGGCCTACTTCTATAAACTACAAAATACATTTTAATAAATCGGTTAATGAGGCTGAGAGTGTTTGAGCGAAAATAAAAACTGCATTTACTTACATTAATGTTAGCAAATAGCTGAACAATGTATGGTTGTGTGCTACATCTTTAAAAATCATTAAATATAACGTGGCTTTACACGAATCTTTATACATGGATAAAATAATTTAATCTGTCGAAAGCACTAGGGTTTCATCGTTGTTTTTCTATCATTTCTTATCATTCATTTCTTATAGAACTTAATAAATTGTGATCAATTTTTCAATTTTTTTTACGTAAGGCTATTGAAAAATTGCGAAATACTTTTCACTCTCCATTCGTTTTTGGTCAGTAAATTGTGTACTTTTTTCGTTTTATTCTTCTGTTTTGAGTAGCATTTAAGATTTCTGTGTCGACTGTTTTTTGTCGTGCCTGATGGACAAACACGAATGATAAACTGTAGTGTGGAAACATTTTTAGCAGATCCAGTATCATGTCAAGTCAAGTTTATCTCTGTTAGACACTCCCTCCCACCCCTTGAGGACGATCAAGACTAACCTAACTAAGTGTGACCAGATTTCATGAAAAACATTGGTTTCACATCCCGCAGCTGTTTGCAGCACGCGCTACAGAGGCCCTATCTTTGGGTGTTACCTGACAAGCCTGTGCCTCTTCTGGATGTTTGGGTGGGCCTGGTGTGAGATGCTACTAAACTAACAGGCCTCGAGGCTAGAGTGAAGAAAGAACTGAAGGGCCAGGTTGTCCAACTTATTTGATACAGGTCTGGTTGTTCTCTGTTAGTACTAAAGAACTTTTGGAAAAGGATGACTTACTGAGGTTGCCAAGTGGAGTCAAACTCTGTTTAGACTCATATTCGAGTGTCCATTTGAGATTTGTTTCGACAGTAATATTTATTTCTCAGTGTCAAATTCCTTCAGCTATTGGTTCTCAGCTTTCTTTTCTGTGAAAGCCAAACACGAAGAACGTACATGAAAGGCAGCGAGCTATTAGAAATACTTACTTGTACAAAAACATCTATCTTTCAATGGCGTAGGAAGCGGGGAGGTCAACACTCCCCGTTTTTCAATTTGTCCCAGTAAATATGCATCAAAATTAGGAAAATTACTCTCAGGAGAACCCAAGAACTTTCTAAGGCGAGCCCTGGACCCCGGCCGTAATGGGTGCGCCTGTGGTGCACATTCTTTCGCTTTGCTCGGTCAAATAAACCTTGCCCCCCACTTTTAGTTTGTCTCCTACACCTAAAAGACAGACTAATGCCACTAATTATTACCGCAAAGCTGAAAAAAGAAACGAACTCACATCTTCACTGCACAAAATTACAAGCGCCCCTTTAAACACATATCACCCTACAATGTTTAATATAAGGGAAAACTAAGAACAATATTAGACCACGTTTTATTTACGTTCATGGTAACTTTACAGACTGGGCACAGGACAGATAGAATATTCGGCGTCTGTCCTGTGAAAGTGGATTTTCTCCGGGTACTCCGGTCCCCCCCACAACAAAATTCACAAGGTCATTCCGCCCCCTGAAAAGAACCGTTTGACTTGACGTTACTTTTATTATTTCTTTCAGTTTATCTAAACTACCTGATTTGGTATGAAACATTATTCCTGATGAATCTACCTCCAATAACTTTATTATCTAATCAACCAAGGTAGAAAATATACATTGCACTGGCTGCTTGGTCACATGCTTATGATACCTTCCAACGAAGAAGATAAAAAAAAACCCTCACATCGTCATACAACCATGAATTATGGGCTTTTACTGGTCTGCGTTCTTTCCATCAAACCCCATCCACACCCAACCAAAGTTAAGCCCATAACTCGCGAGCTAATGAAATGAAACTCACTCTCGCTTAGTTCAAAACACTAATTTCACATACACGCGCGGGACGAAGGGGACAATTGTTCCTAAGCACAACAGCTGGGAAGAGCCCGCAATTCTTGTTGCGCTCTCTTCCTTCAAACAAAATTATCGTCAAATTAAAATAAACAAATAATAACAATAATAATTCTGTTTTTGGTTTCGAATCCGTAACAAGCTAGAAGCGCAGATCCATAACAGTCATATCTTTTCTTCAGACAATCCTGGCTTCAGGTGTTTGTCTTCTTTTACACTTTGTTCGTGCATAGGAAGTCAAACTTATGACTTTGTTGTCCTACGATGAAACTAGCTGCATTATAGCTTTTCATTAGTACTAAAATTAAAATCTCTCCGTCTCTCCGTTTGTGATAGGTATGTTTACAATTTTACCAAACCATGTTCTGTGTTTAAGAGTCACACAAACAACACAGTTTATAGTATTAAAATCATAAATAGTTTATATAAAACATATCATTTCATATAGTGGTATCAAATCTGAAACTCACTAGTGAAACTTGTGTAAACACAGACATAGTGACGACAATTAAAAACTAGGACTTTCTCGGTTAGCACATTGAGGTCAAATCTTAAGCTAGTATGTAACATAATCAATTGTTGTGTTATCCATTTTCAAAATTTCATTATCCCTATAGAAAGGGAAATGTGGTTATGTTCAGCTGATAAGCAACACATTAATAAGTAAAAGCAGATATTGTATGGTTGTTATTTATATACACATAGAATCTGTTCTCTTCTGATGGCAAAGTAACATAGACTTGTGAGATATTATTTGGATTAGGGACGAAAATGTCGTTAACAGCAAGGCTATCCAACTGATGATTCAATACAATCCTCTGGTTGTATGTTTACCTTCTTATGTATTGATGTGTGACATTATGTGCCGTAAGCCAGTTTGTTGAATAAAATTTGGTTTCGATCTGGATAGTTTACTCGAATTTTTGTACTAATAACCAAACTATAGAAATCACATCTATTCAATCATTGAAAATTTTATCTAATATTTTGTAGAAGAGAATCATTAATTTTCTTAATATTAGAATCAATCATAATTCGTACTAAAGACTGAAGGATTTCCATAACAAATAATCATAATAATAATCCATTAATTCGCAGTTAGTGATGGAAACTTAACATATCACTGTTATGGCTGATATTCAGCAATATCCAGATGCATTAATCACCCACTATGGATTAAATGTCCAGTAATTACTACATTTTGTGTTTTTATCTTCATTTTAATATGACGAAAAATACGTGCACCTTTTATTTTGGCGGCATAAAATTTCGAGTTAAACATTTTACTTATTGTTCTCTTTGAAAGTTTGAGCAGCTATAAAAAATACATATGACTGGTAAAAAAATTGTCCCATTGAAACTGTGAGTAAAGAACAATCAGTTTATTGTCCATAGTTATTTATTTATAGGTGTAGAGGACATTTATTACACAAACTTCTGGTCTAGGTGGACAAATTGAAGATCTGCTAAGGTAGTAAACACACACAGTTTTAGTATAGAGAAAGTCTACGACTGATCAAAATTACTTAATGAGTAACACTGAATTTACTGTAAAAGATAGGTATTACGTTATCATTTCAAGCTATTATATCGCTACTGAATTATAGTATAACACTTCTTAATGGTTTAAAAATACAATTAAATATCCATTATTTTCAGACAGAGTTCTGAACAGACACAGCTAATCATAAATGTATTGTATTGCGCGTTTGACAGGCTTATATCATGTATATAGGCACGAAAACAGATTTGGATGAGAATATTAGAATACATGACTCATTAACTTTCTGTAGAAATTGTTTCACAGTTTTCGTTAAATTATAAAGAACTGCCCATTCACAAGAATGTAAACCGCTATTATAGTTAGAATACATGACTCATTAACTTTCTGTAGAAATTGTTTCACAGTTTTCGTTAAATTATAAAGAACTGTCCATTCACAAGAATGTAGACCGCTATTATAGGAAACAAAATTCTGAATAAATCAAAATAAAAGTTTTCATAAAATACGGATTGATGGAATATATATAGGTTTGAATTTGTCTCTCTCCCAGTGCCCCTAGGATAACAAAATAAAGTGGACGGCAAAGTGTCAAATGTCGAAGTTTTTGGATATAAATGTCACTTCCTACCACCCCCAAAATGCAGATTTATTTCCAAAGTTATTCATATTGCTTTTGTCTTCTAGAGGAGATTTTTTTCTTTAATTAGGTTGAGGTAATCTAAATTTTGTACTTTTTTTTCCCATTTGACAGTTCAACGACCACCAAAGATTACAGAACATCCAATTGATCTTGTAGTAAAGAAATTTGAGCCTGCCAAGTTAAACTGTAAAGCAGACGGAGAACCGACTCCAGAAATTGAATGGTACCACAATGGCGAACGGATCATTCACGACACGCCAAACCGGATGATCTTACCCAAAGGCGTCTCTCTTTTCTTCCTTCGCATCATACAGAACAGAAGAGAACAAGATACTGGCACCTACTGGTGTGTTGCCCGGAACCTTCTCGGTGTAGCAAGAAGTCGAAATGCAACCATTGAACTTGCGGGTATGTAACCAAATTATCATCTTAAATTTCACATACATAAGAGTCTACTTTCATAAAGAGCTACCTAAGTATATACAAGTCTCTTGGTACATATATTTTAGAAGAATACACTCATTTCCCAATGACTTAATGCTTAATTGTGAATGAGTTTTATGCAAAGCTAGTCCATAAAATATTGATCTTTAAATAGTTAATAACCGGTGATGAAATTATTTTCATTTACTTCCTTTATTCGATATAATTCTTCATTAAACGCAAGTCAAATGATCATTGTTTGTACCAATCGGATCGCCAGGCGTTGTCGTCTCCCGAGATTAATTTTAGGGACAAATAAGTCAGATACTTACTCTATAAGTTAATAGTTACGCATTCTACATCAATACAGGTACACTTAAGTTACCGTTATCCTGACCAATATTAAGTACAGATAAAGTTGAACATAAATTACAGCAGTCTTATCGTACAATACAAATTACCTTAATCACTGTTATCCTGACGTGTGTTACAGTGAAATAACTACACATTCATTCGCACGTGCATAACACGCCCTTTTTATTAATACTTTTTCTCCATATGTATTAAGCTATCAGAACATTGTTACTATGTGATTTAGATCCAATAATTATGAGGCTTGATAACAGGTTCTTCGCTATCGGGAATACGACCATCCACCTAATCCTTATTCCTAAACAGTACAGTTTACTCCGTGACTGTATGTTCATTTTCACTCTACACAGACATTTATAGACAATTTTTTAAAGGTAAAATGTGTGTTCACGCTTTTCTCCAATGGCTTCATTTCATCCTTAGCTGCGGTCACAAAGAGCACATTCATTACCAATGAATTTATAACAACAAACGTTTCAGAGAAATCATCTCGCTTAGCCGAGGATGAGTAGAGACTTAATAAACGCCCCATTTGAGGTAGATAAACGTTGAGAATCAGTGAGTTTGGACGAGGTATTCTTGCACAATAAGAATGAGCAAACGCCCAAAGTAACTGGTTTCTCCGAATGGTGACAAGCAAACACAGGTGATAAGGCGATAACCTGACTTTTTACTGTAGAAAGATCATTGACTCCGTGTGAATTTCTACGTTAGCAAGTGTTGAGTGGTAAGCTTAGGTTTCTCTTGGACGTGTCAAATAACAGCACTCTGTTTTTATTGAAAAAAAATTTGGAGTGTCATGTTACGCAGAGATGGTGAAGGTCATCCACTTCACACTCTCAAAGCAAGCTTTTATTAATTAATCACTGAATCATAAGAAAGTGCTTAAAAACATGACATTGCCAAAAAGGAAATACATAGCTCGTTTTAAGACAAAATGTGGACTAAATATCTTAAATTATCATGTAAATATAATTGTTACGTAAAACTGATTTTGAAAATTACGAAAATCGTTGATCAATACACTTTATTTTCATTTTCTTTTCGTTTGAAATACAGAATTTACTTCTGAACCACATATTTCCTTTGAATTAAGATTTTGTGTAAAGCAAAGCAAGAAACTGACTTTCTCGTTGTTGTTGTTGTTTTCACATAAGAATTGAAAAAAAACATTTATAATTCAGTATACATTTTCAGTGTTTATTTTGTATGCTTGAAAATGTCAAAGTTGAAATACTTTTTGTTTTTCCTTATCGATAATACTATATCCGATACAACTTTGCTATGACATAAAAACTACAAGTGTTAACAGTTATTCTTATTATTTGAACGAACTCTTTCTCAAAGTACGTGATGCTAAACAATTAATGTTTTATATATTTTGGCCTAATTTTTAATGTAATTGCAAAGTACTGTGTCGTTCCCATTCAGAAGCAAGGAAAGAAAAACCAATGGGAGTAGTCATTTATCACGTGGACCACGGCAGCTTGTGTTAAGGCGTACATTACCGTTCCTTATCATAATATCCAACGTAGCAAGTGTATCAAGATAACTCTGCCTCAGCTGAACCTTTTGGCAGCCCATTTTTAACGAACTTTTGAATTATTGGCTCAAACGACTTAGCTTATATTGCGTGCAAGACTCTAACGTCTCCCGGAGTTTGTGTAGAAAACACTCTGAAGGGATTCATTAGAAGCAGGTGACGTCTCTTTATGCGTGTGTCACGGCACAGAAAAAGAATGGATAATTACTTTGTACGTGAAGTAGTTTGTAAACTGATTTATGTTCGTTTTTATTAAGACAAAACCTGCCTTTCTTCTTATCGTTGAAAACTGTTCAAAAAGAAAAAGTATAAATGTGATAAAATATAGGGATACAATGAAGAGCCTAATGTTCCAGTAGAGGAAAAAAAATCTCGAAGAATTATCTAATAGAATAGAAGTTCTTGGCCACTTTAACCCTTAATTTTAAATTTCATAAAACAGATGATAATTTAATGTTTATTCTTATAATACATCAACATTCTTTTTTACTTAAAATGTTTCGTTGCATTTCTCGTTCTCTCAGGAGTGATAAAGCAGCATTGTGAACTTACAAGAACACATTCAATAATCCACACTTTGTTAATCACGATCCTTGTTCTTTTACAGTTACTAAAATTCAGTTCTTGTTATGATTCTGAAACAAAATTAATTAACGCAGCTTAAATCATCTGAAAAAAAAATGTACATGCGTCTTAGTTGTTGAGAAACAGTCAGCTGATAAATTGAGAACTAAAGATACTGAAGAAACCTAACTCGGAGAAAAACACATTACAGATCAGGCAAAATCTTCAAATTACACGTGATTAGGCCTGATAAATTGAGAACTAAAGATACTGAAGAAACCTAACTCGGAGAAAAACGTATTACAGATCAGGCAAAATCTTCAAATTACACGTGATTAGGCCTGATAAATTGAGAACTAAAGATACTGAAGAAACCTAACTCGGAGAAAAACATATTACAGATCAGGCAAAATCTTCAAATTACACGTGATTAGGCCAGACTGAAAGTTAGGAAAGAATTATACAACTCGACCGAGTCAGAGGGTTAGGAAAAGGAACTACGTCTCGATCAAGAAAGGCGACTGTGTCTTGGCTGAATCAGAGTATTAAGAAAGGGGACTATGTCTTGGCTGAATCAGACGGTTAAGAAAGGGGACTATGTCTCGACAAGTCAGAGTTTATAAAAGAGGAATATATCTCAACGGAGTCGGAGGGTTAGAAAAAGAGGATAAGTCTTGACCGAACCAGAGGGTTTGGTCAAGCGACAATGCAAGATAAGTCCGCTATAACTTCTCTCCTACCTTTATATATACTAACTACTACTGTAGCTCTGCAAAGAATCAGTTGTTTTTCCCGAGGGTAGCTACAACCAACCATTGCATTTATTCTAAATATTTCTATAATATACCTCGCTACTCCTTGAATAATGCCTTTATAAATAGCTGTAAATGCATTCATTAGGAATGACCAGAAAAAGTAATGAAATATGAACAGTACAAAAATCCAATGGTTGAACACATTATTCTACATATAATTTATGGGCAGTAGTTTTATGGGGTGTTCCGAGATCAGGAAGATAGCATAAGAAAAAATATACCGATAGCAAGAATCTCCGCTGTAAGCTCTAGGAATGTTACCACCCATTTCTTCAACGTTAAGTGTAGCAGTTATCAACCGTTAAGTTTTTCTATACATTGGAAGTTTGACCTCGTGTAAGGCTCTACGAAGTGAATAAGCTAATTATAACTTGATTTGCTTTGTAAACGATGCGAATAGTCGAAGAAATATAAATCATGTGCGTAAGTTTCATAAATAACTGGTCTATACAAAGAAAAATGGACATTTAGACGGGTCTTATGATGGACGTGTATGCAACCGGATACTCTGAAAATAATTGTGTCGCCATCTGTCGGATAACGCAAAATAAATCATGACTACAAAAAGTTGGAACCCCAACAACTTGTGTGCTTTGTTAGAGTTATATTCTGAAGTCGTCTACGTTATTACCACCGAAATTATTGATTGAAAATAGCCAAATGATTAATGGAATTTAATGACTCAATTCGTTACATAAAAGCATAATACATCTTACTATATATATTCTGTGATAGTCAAGACAAACTTTTTTGGCAGCTCTGAATAAATATCACGTATTTTTTATATTCTTAATTCATAAACAGGTTATGTGGTGTACTCATTTTTAAAGCACAGCTCACTACAACAGCCGTCATGTTAGTGAACACATTGCCGCCTATCCCCCTTTTATTTGATAACACACCATATAAAACAACAACAAAAAATAGCAAAAAAACATCAACATCAATGTGTTTCTGATCTTGTGTTAATGCGATTCGTTTTTATAATAAATATTCAATCCCTACATATCGATCAATATCGAGTTAAAAAAAGAAAAGCTAGATTATAGGACTTTTCTGACATTACAGCATATGAGTGTTATCTAGTCGCTCAAGTTGTTCAAACAATCTTAACCCTTTTAATATAATTTTATAAATTAAGTAATGTTTGTACTTTGACCATATTTTAACACTTTGTCGAATTCCCAATAAAGTGCGTGCTCTGCTCATGTTGAAAACGTCATCTTCTATGCTACTGAAGGTAAACTCTTCATGCTATTAAAGACAACTAAACATTTATATATAATGCAGTTATTCAAACATTCAAAACATAGCATGAGGGTTAAGCATCTACAATTTATACACATTTCTGTGAATATTACACCTAAAGCTAGAGCGTTTATCACAAACGGAGTTAAACCAATCATCTCTTTTAACATGATATTAATGAGAGGTCGTTTCAGCTCATCAAGAAATTACCCAGAATATGTTCTAAGCAATAAATCTCAATTTATGTCAGTTTTCAGATGACACGTGACACAGATTTTATATTCAAATGAGGAGTTATCGGATTGTTCATTTCTTCAGCTAGATCATTTAATTCAGGACATAAAGTGTCTTCGGATTGAATTGCCTTATAAATGTATAGTTCTTGGAACATCAATACATTTGATATAGCAAAAGGGTATTTGGCGCTTTTCCAATCCACACGCATTTCTGTTGTAAATTTGAAATTGGATTTACTTTTGTTGATAGTAGCTCTATGTCTGGGTGGGATTTGTCTCTCTAACTGTAACATCAACTTCACAGAATCTCACCAAATCATCAAACAGAAAAACATACATTCAGCTTACAATTAATGTGATAATCATTGTCAATTCACACGAACCATTCAAGTTGACTAGCTGATCATATATTTCTCATTTTCTTTACCCGTATGCTCATTTCTACGATTTAAACTCAAGATTTAATTTACTGGCATACATGCATGCTAGCCCACTGGCCGACACAAACTACATTTAACAAATTAAAACTAGTAATTTACGTTTCTATATGCTAGGTCGGACATTCGAAGGTCAACATTTAGAACAAGGATTGGTTTCTCTAACGGAACTCGTTCATTTAAGAAGTTGAATACTGTATATATAAAAAACGTAGAAATTGACGACCCTGTAAGTTGACAATAGCTTCCACTGCAAAAAATTCCATCGTAATACTGGCATGATCAAAGCATACTACTCGTACCTACATCTTTCTTTAATCCATCTAGTACACGGGAACGGCAGTTCCTCAGCATCCACTTCAACTGTGCGATCGTACAGAAATCCATCTGGCGACTTGATGGATATATCTTCATATGGAGTAGCATAAATACTCGTTTCATTCTCCAGCTGTTTGAGTTATGCAATTGAACGTATATATCTTGAAACAGCTTTTATGCACGTAACTTGAATGGCTTTTCCAAATAAGATTCTTTTTTTATTGTGTTATGTTCTATTGCCTGGGATAGATTGGCGGCTTTTACCATTGGCCTTGTGTTCATGGATTCTCACTTTTTATAAGACGCCGCATTTTCCTTAACGCAGCTGGTGTACGACACATTGCAGGCCTAATTGTGGATGGTCCTGGTGCCCTAAGTTGATCATATTTCCATATATTCCACTGTTGTTAACTATAAGGAATATACCTGTCTTCGAAATTTTTAATTTCCGATCTGAATAGATATGAGTGTATAAATATTTTGTGTTGGAAGAGGCTGTTACATTATTTTCGCAAAAGTGATCAGTTTACATCAAGTGGCATCAAAATGGAGACCCAATATATTTATTACACCAAAACCTTATATCGATTGTGATTACGACGTAACATACTGATTTGCATATTCGAAGTAATTGGAATTTCAGTGGAGCTTTTCTTATTAGCACTGGCTGGAAACATTGTTCAATGTTGAAGATCATACCACTTTCGTTTATATGCATGCTACAGATCAAATTTCCTCAGCAACCATGTTGTTGTGACAGATTTCCTATTCTTTATTTGTTTTAATATCGATGTTTGTTTAAATTAAATTTATATTTAGAAATGTACATAAAGTATACTGTTAAATATGTATTGCGAAACTCCCGCGTATTCTCTAAAGTTGAAGAAAATTCTCGAGTGTAAGAATCAACAATATATGTGTGTACGTAAACGCCAGTGTAGCTTTATATTGTTACATAATCTGAATTTTTGAGAATCTCTCCACACGCCTATAAATATAACCAACGCGACGTGCCTAAAACCAAAAAGAGTATCTATTATTGGGTTGCTGTAATTGGTGTGATATAAACTTCGTAAGCTATAACTGTGGTTAACACTTATTAACCAGGAAACTTCAGATATTTGACCAGGAACGTTTATAAACTACGAATATTACAAACCATTTAACTTCAGTGGATTCACATCCGACATTGGTACTTTTACGAAAACATTATTTAACGTCATCTGTGGAAACTCGACTTGTAATCAATCGGCGTGTGATCAGTGAGAACTACAGGGCTAGTTAGCTCCCTGTTAAGTGAATTATACCTACGTCAACTCGAAATTAACTTGCTCATCGTCAACCCTCGATAAGATATCAAGGAAGTTATAGAAAGAAGACTTTATATTGCTTGCAAGTTTGTGAAACTCTTGTATATAAATCATTCTTTGTAATAACTATTATTGTAAATTGTATTACTGTTTGTGTATTAATATATATTTGTATTAAAAAGAAAACTGTGTTCATCAATCTTGTTGGCAAATACCATAAATTGGATATATATCGACAAACATTTAACTACTAAATTTAAATTATAATTTAACTCAGTTTTAGGCTATTTGAAATTGTAATACGTAAAATTGTGAATAAAAATATAATTTTTGGTATGAACTTGCGGGTGAGGTTTCATCGTAAATATAAAGCAAAGTTAAAACCATCACAACTACTAATTACTGTTTATTATTTTATTTTTAGTTGTTCTTGTTGCTGTTATTTGTTTTCATTGCCTGTTTGTCGACCTTCTGACATAGAGATTAGTAATGAAAAATGCTTGAAAAAGACATCTCAATTATGCCTATAAAAGTGTATTTAGTAGTTACTATCAAGCATGGAATAATAAAACTTCCCTGGCAGTAAACGGGAGCTTTGTTTCTTCTGTAGTAATTAGAGGTAAATTCGCGTGTTTCTTTCAAAAAATCACTTGTCTAGTTTTTTGTTAAGATATAGCTATAAAGACCATATAAGTGGCATGAACAAGGCTTTTTTTAGAACAGGACATGAAACGGCATATTTGAAAGTAGTTCGTGTTGTATCTGTATTTGTTCCGCTTCCAGTGCGCTTTGCTGAATGTTGACAGTTAAGGATGTTTTATACCCTAATTTCACACTACTTTGTTTGGTTACCGTTTCGTGTATGAAGACAGAAAGTTCTTGTTTTCTGTTGATGAGCATGAATTTAATTTTATGCATTTTTTTTTTAAGGATACATCTCAAACGTCATGAAGAAGCCTAAGCACGACCGTGTCGTTTAATTTTACAGACACAAATGGTTTGTTCAGCAGTTTTACGCTTGTTATCGTTATCAGATGAAAACGGCTAGCATATTTAAAGTTTGTTTTCTGTGTAACTGTTTCACTTGTTAACCATCTCTGTCCTTTTGTGTTTCGAGCGTGAAGTGACCAAAGATTTAGTCTGAACATCGGTTACGGGTTTTTTTACATATCAGATAATGGGACGTGAGGTCGCACAGTGACCTCTTGTTTTCGTGTGGGAACGGTAAAGTAGTCTTTCTTTTTATATTATGTTAATTGCAGACATTTAAAAAATACCATTAAGGACAGTATATTGTACCGAAGAATTGCTAGCAAGCCTAAATGGGAAAAATTCCCTAGGCTGTAGTGTTTTTTGGACGATCTGTCATAAGTTTAAAAGAAACGACATTAATTCTTAAGTCACAAAATACCTGACAAGTACATTAAGTGTACGTACAATTGTCGATAAATGTATAGATTATTTTCCAATAGTATTAAGCCTAAAGACGCAGTAGTCAGTCTAAATGATGAATAGCCACAAAATTATTCCTTGAAGGTAGATTACCTGTAAAAAATATATATATATATAGTATGAAAGTTAAACAAGTTAGAGAACTATCACAACTAGGACTATTAAACCTTGATGTAATCCACCAGTAGCGTGTGAAGCAGTTCTTAATACAAAAGAAAACTGAATTAAGTATACCCACTGCTTGATTAATCTTTGTAAGGGTCATCCTGCAATAAAACACAAATTTGGTGTTAATTAAAAGCAAGTATATTGCTAATCTAATTAAGATGATTGGCTCACAAAACACTCGGATAGTTTTAGCTAATACGTTGTTTTAATAACTCTTTATAACCTTTTTCTATGTTTAAAGATTTAAAATACCCGCTGTTATGTACGCCTGATGTCAGACATTAATACATTCATTAACTAAAAAATATTATGTTTGTTTATTTCATAATTTCGTACAAAGCTAAACAAGGACCATATGCGCATAACCGTTCTTAATACCGGCAGACTAGAAGGAAAGCAGCAAGGATACTCTTTTCTAATCGAAAACTGAGATTTGACCTTCTCTGTAATGACCATAAAGTGTAAAAGACATTTTTGCGGCAACAGGCTGCGAACAATGAATCTTCAGATTCACACTCCGAACACGCTAACCACTTACAATACACTTTCATCGATTATTCGAAACAGCTGTAGGAATACAGCTAATGAATTTTCATAATATCCGGTCATCACCCTTATTTTATGATTATCAAACCGGTCAAATTTCAGTTAATTCTCTGTTCGTTAGAAATTTAAGTATTGCTGAAAATATAAAATAAATAAATAGTGTTTTATTGCTTTGACTGCATTGACTGTCATGTTGTAGGTATGCCATACGAGGAACTTGGTTGAAAACCTCTTCAGTCTCCTACCCTTTTCTTTGGCACGTGCAAATATTATTGCCTGTACGGACAGCTGCATCCCCGGATTCCATAGCATACTTTCTGAGCATTTTCTAAGTTTCTCCCGGTACCAAGACCAACCCTCGCCTGAGCCCTTCTTCCCTGAGGAATGTATGTCCCAAGTCATCTAACTTCAGAGAGAGAGTGACTTAAGCTTATTGATAGCAACGAGACTTGGCAATCATATATATGAGAAGTAACACTTGTGCTAACCCGTCATTTTTTTCTTTCTTGCCTTTCCTTCATTTCTTTTTTCATTTTGTTCTAACCATGTTTTTATTGGTTCCACTTTCATTCGTCTTTCCCACACCCTCATTAATTGTCACCTCAGTACATACCTTAATATGAACAGAAACAATCTTTTGGTGAATAAAAATCTCCCTTCAGATATGACTAAAAGGAATATATGTACCTGTATTGCTTTTCACCAGGGGTTTGTTGTAAAGCATAAAGTCACACAATGGGCTATCTGTGTTCTGCACATTGCGAGTATCGAAACCCGATTTTAGCATTATAAGCCCGCTGACTTAACGCTGAGCCACTGGGGAACCCACCATAGAAAGCTGTAAAACAGTAAGAGAACGACAAAACATGTCTTATGAAAAAAAACTACGAAAAGAGTGATAGTTTTACAGATAAGTTTACCTTGTCATAAAGACGGGCGTTTTCCACGTCAGATTTTGATTTTTTTACTTAAAAAAGAATAGCTACATGTGATAAAGATGACGTCTTCCAAGTCACTCTATGATAAGACTTTTTTTACTTGAAAATGAAAAATTCGAATAATAACAATGGGCGTGTTCCAAGTGAGATTTGGATAGGATCTTTTTTACCTGAAAATGAAAAACTCTGAGTGATTTATGAAGCAACGAAGGCTTTTGAACCTAGCGATGTGTTCTTGTACTAATCCACATAATAGAATAACAACTCAATATGAGTAAATTTTTAAAAGTATTTATTCTATGAGAAACTACTTTTCAGTAAACTTTGATTTTGATGTTGCATTGAAATATCCCAGAAACTGCGTACACCTGATTCTTAACTAGAGAGTCACGGCGAGAAAACATGCTAAATCGAATACCACACGTCTTTGAATGTTGCGTAGAAGTAGTTAAATATTAATAATAGCGATCCTTAAAGTCCAAAATACCACACAAGTTATACAATAAAGCCGTATAAAGAAATATATGAAAAATACACATTTATAAAATAATCGATTACTGAAAAATCAGAAACAAAAATAATCCAAGTTTTAAGCACAGTTGTCGTTCAGACATACCTGTCTTTTTGGAAAATCACTACTCATTCACCAATGAACGGTGTATCTTTTATAACGCAGGTATACTTCACAGCATACCATGAGTTTAATAGTCATTTTATGTAAACATATTTAAAACGTGGCCAGACAAATAAACGTAATTATAATCAACGCACATTATATTGGTTTTTGGATATCTCGTTTCGTATTACTTTTCTTAACTTTAATCACAAACTAACTTAGTGGCGTGATCTTCATACAGCTAGCATGTCTTTTTATGAAACCGTAGGTTGTGACTTAGGGGTCGTGTAGGGTGTACAAAAGGATCGCGAAGTTAGAAAATATCAATAATTTTCCCTTTTTACAATAAACAGGAGCCAACCTAAGCCCCATTGACAGCTAGGTTACATAATTTGTTTTATTTTTTGATATCTGGTTTTATGAATACAACATCATATAGTGTGGATCATGATAAGTAAGGTTGTTATGTACTATTAACCTACTAATTGGTCTACGTGGCGTTTTTTGTGCAGGTCTATTGAAAAAAAAATCAGTTTATCAACGTACAGTTTTTACTGAATCTGGCATGATGACGTAATGTAAAACGTACGTTGTATTTTACGCTAATGATTGCGAAACATTTACTCGTACACAAGTTTTCAAGAATATGGCCAATCGTTGTCTTCTCTTATTTACTTCTGGCTGTAAATAAATGTTGAATCAAACACCCTGATTTTACATTACCATAGTCATTTTAGATAACATGCTTTCTTTAGATTCCTGTGACAACTGCCGGTTTATTACGTGGCAGCATGCATATTCTTATTGACTAGAAATGGTAAATAGGTGGATTACATTTTCAACCAGATATCTTTGGATTACTTTCGGCAGCTGGCATGGCGTATGCGCAGTATTACCTCACGCCGTTACTTTTATCAGTTCTTCTGCATGAATAGATCCGGAAAAAAAGAAATAGCGCTTTCCGCCCCACTCCTTTCACCTAACTTCTGTGAATTAATTTTTTTCTTTGTTTTATCTTCAAAAACTACGTTAACAACGAAAACTCCATGTCAAATTTACTGTTACGAGTAGCCTAATCCGATATGGTAAAAACGACACTGCAAATAAACCTTTAAAACTGAAAAATTTAGGAACAAAAAGATTAAGGAAAGATTTGGTGGAACAGTGAAGTAAGGAGACGAATGTAAAGTGATTATGTATTTCCGTTTTTTGTCTTTGACAGTAAATAAGTCACTCTATGGGTGTAAGTGCCCGTATTTTGAAGCGTTCATATTGATCACTTTAGTTAAATCGTTTCGTAACTGTACTACATAGATTCTGTCGCCCAAATAGTTTTATTTATTGACCAAAAGAAAAAGATTACTCTTCTGATCGAACATTTTACTCCTATATATATCATTGTTTTAAAACTTACAATTCTTCTTTACATATATACGTTTATAATATGTATTGATATCAGAATGGTTTGTGTTGTTTTTCTTTTTTCAAATTCAATAACATTTATAAAAGCGATTCAGATTTCATTAGGAAGAGTTAGCTTAACAATAGATCACTTTATATTTTTGACCGTTTCGTAAAAGTTTAAAAAGAATAATAAGAAATAAAACTGGACACTAATAATAAGAAATAAAACTGGACACTAATAATAAGAAATAAAACTGGATACTAATAATAAGAAATAAAACTGGACACTAATAATAAGAAATAAAACTGGACACTAAATAAGAAATAAAACTGGACACTAATAATAAGAAATAAAACTGGACACTAATAATAAGAAATAAAACTGGACACTAATAATAAGAAATAAAACTGGACACTAATAATAAGAAATAAAACTGGACACTAATAATAAGAAATAAAACTGGATACTAATAATAAGAAATAAAACTGGACACTAATAATAAGAAATAAAACTGGACACTAATAATAAGAAATAAAACTGGACACTAATAATAAGAAATGTATATTTTGACTGGTATTTGTTATAGCAATGTTGGAAGATACAGGAAAAACAAAAAGGTAGTGTTTTTGTTTTCAAATTTAATTCAATTTACTATTATGATAACCATAATACCAACTGTCTTATTTTTATTATAGTAATAAATCCACGAGAAGATACATACATTAACTAAACTTAGATGAATTTTCCAGTCTAGGTTGAAAGCAGTAGGTTTTCACAAACTAAAATGACGTCACAAGAACACGTCAAGAGCCTCTAATTTTATATTTTAATTATTTTTCTAGAAAACCTAAAATGTTTGTTCTTTTGATATTTAAGGCTGCAAAAAGTTCATGACGGAAGAACATTGAAACGTGAGGACCTACTTTCATTACATATTACCTGGTCTGGTGTTTGCGTATTTTCATGTATTCTAACAGTCGCAAAAAGAGCAAACAAGTAAAACACCCTTATATGCAAGAGGTGCAGAAGAACATCTTTGTGGGGGTTGGTAAATAGATAATATATTGCCACAGTTATATATAAGGTGTCTTTAGTTAAAATATGTAAAGAATAAATGATAGGTTAAAGAAGGGAACAAAAGTAAACCTAGTGTCTACAGTTCCAATAATAACAGAATCTAGCATATCAAGACAGTTACTACACTAACAGAATCTAGCATATCAAGACAGTTAAAAGTTATAAAAGTAACAGTCATTAAATTAAACGTTGACCACCTCTCGGGTAGAGCTGCTTTTCAATACATTTCTATATCCCCTTCAGTCCCTGTGACCACATTCCTATCAATACAGACTCACTGTGACTACAATCATGTCAACACACAGTCGCTGTGACTACAGTCCTATCAACATACAATCACTATGACTACAGTCCTGTTAACACACAGTCGCTATGACTACAGTCCTGTCAACACACAATCACTATGACTACAATCCTGTTAACACACAGTCACTGTGACTGCAGTCCTGTCAACACACAGTCGCTGTGACTGCAGTCCTGTCAACACACAGTCGCTGTGACTACAGTCCTGTCAACACACAGTCACTATGACGACAGTCCTGTCAACACACAAGCACTATGACTACAGTCCTGTCAACACACAATCACTATGACTACAATCCTGTTAACACACAGTCACTGTGACTGCAGTCCTGTCAACACACAGTCGCTGTGACTGCAGTCCTGTCAACACACAATCACTATGATTACAGTCCTGTCAACACAATTAAGAAATTCTTATTACTCTTACTTAATTCATTCTATTGAGAAGTCAATTATACTGAACATATTGGGTTAATTAATATTTTGTTACCGTTAAAACACACGATTGTTATTTTTTAATATAACAATTAGTTTAATCTACATACGGATAAAAGCATTTAAATTACCATTGTAACCAGCGCGTAAACAATTATCAGTCTTGAATGAGCTGAAAATAGTAACATCTACTGATTACAAAAATACATGAAATAATATTCTACATGAGTACCACAAGTTTCACGAAATCCCGATCATTTTTGACTGAGTTATAGAGAAAAATAGTGTGAAAAATTTGTCCCCCATGTTAACAGATGGGGATTTTTGGATTTTCGAGACCGAGCTATAACTTTGACCTTTGACCTAGACCCCCAAAAAAGCCAAATTTTACAAAATATTTATAGTATTATCATGGAAATGTTTTATATTTTACAATAGAAAAAAAAAGCTGTGGGGATTGAAAGACGTATACTAACTTAATGCAATTGCATGTATACGAACTTAAACCAATTGCTGGCCTAATGGGGTTTTAATCCATTCTTCAAGAGGTCAGAGTTAATTTCCATAGTAAATGTAATGAAGAAAATGCTGATATCTCTACTAGTAGGACACAATTTCACGTTTCTATGTCCCCACTGAGTAGTCTATGCTCAGATATATTTGCTTGCTTGTCTCATGCACGTGTGATTTTTTTTTTTTTTTGCTTGGCTCGTTTGTTTGAGGATCCTAGTCTAATACCGTATTACGCTCTCTTTTTATATATAATATAATACTTTTTTGACATTATCGTTACTGCTAACATCCAAACATGTGTCCTTAATAAACTCAAGACTACTTACAGTAAATATAATAACTTATTTTTTCTTTCTTTAGTTACGCATTTCCAGATATCTGTCCATCTGTAGCCAGATAATTTAAAAAAGAAACAGAATACAGATGATTTTACTGATCAATTTATTTTAATGTGATCTTTGAATCTGATTCATTTATTGTAAACTACAACGTTTTTTATTGTTGTTGTTTTTGTCGATTACATTAACCAATCAGATTAACTCAGGCGACCTTTAACCGGAACACCGTTTCTACTATACCGTTTCTAATATAACTAAAGAGGGGAGAAGGAGTTAAAATTATACTTTTTAAAATGCCTATGTTATCCGCAATGAATTGATCTATTGGTCCTGAAGAGAGAAGTAAAGTCAGTGTTACTACGCAGTGTTTTACATTAATGTTCAAGCCCTGATGTCAGGCTATGTTCCGTGTTCCTACATCAACTGTTAATTCATATCTGTTCATGACTCAATGCCATATGAATCCTCACGTGGGGAAAATCGGTAATAAAGAAACGTTACGGTAATTGTCAGCTTAGCTTCCAATGACAAAATACAAGTTGTAAGTTCGATGCACTTCAAACCATTGGAGCAGCAGTAGTACGAGGTATTCAGCTTTGACTTGCGCGTGTATGTTGTGTATTATATAATAAACTGTTTCTAGAGTAAGCAATCCTAAATTTCTTTATAATCTAGAAATGGAAACTTGAATTTGAAATTATTGGTCATCAATGCATAAACAGTTTGTTCAATGTTTAAAATATATTTCCTTGTCATTATATTTATTTTATGTGGGTAACGTTTGAACACAAACAGAACTACTACACTCAAAAGTAGGAGATTGGAATGTAGTAAATAGTTCTACTTCCATTCCACGGTGAGTCAACGGTAAGAGTGAGGGCATTTAACGCTAAAATTCCGGGTTCTATCTCTGTGTCGTCAGAGAAAAGATGTTAAAGGTAAAAAGCAAATATGGATTAACTTAGGGATCAAAAACTTTGAACGTTTAATATATACACACATACATATATAACTCCAATCGCATCTAACCTCATTTTTCTGTAATATCAAAAAGGAATATTTCCTCACTTAAAGGTCAATTCAAACAAAACAAAGAATAAACCATTATAGCGATAAATCGGAAAGAAGTCCTTTAGATTTTGAAGAGGCTGTTTTTGAATGATACAAAAGCCACGTGCCCTTGCTCTCGTGGTTGTGTTCTCAAAGAAAAAAGTTCATTCTGGAAGCACTTTTACTTCGTGTACCTTCTTTATACATTATTGCGAGAATTAGCATGTCGAATTTTGACCTGTAATAACGTATCTGTACAAACAGTCCTTTAAATTCTGTTTGCTTCAACTTGCACGCTACGTTCCTTTTAATTTATGAAACGCCATTTGTTAAATACGCCCATTACACTTATTGTTAAATATTTAAATATAGACACTTTATCACTACACACTTTCTAAGTAAAAGGAACAGGAAATGTAATATCTGTAAAAGTGAATGAAATGCAAAACGGATTGTTATTATTAAAGAGGAAGACGTGAAAGGAAAGAACTATGAATTTGTAGATGATTTATACATTATATATATGTGTGTGTGTGTATACATATATGTGTCATATACATATTTACGACCAAACACACTCAGACATTCACACTCGTGATGTTGATTTTCCGTTATAAGTAAAACAAAAAACAAAAAAAAACATAATTTTAAAGCATTTTTAAAAATTTTAAAAATGGCGAAGAAATTGAGAGCACTTCAAGGCAGTTCTGAAAGCTTAGCATATCTAACTGTACTGTGTATTTTGGCCCTTATTTGACTAGGTTGATGATGTAGACAGAAATTTCCGATCGAATTAATTAAAGTAACTAGCATATTACACATGAATAACGTTCCATAGGTTGGTTATAAGCAGAACAGAAATTAGTGTTATTATAGCTGTGGTCACATTCGTAATTAACAGACTTACATGCATAACCACATGAAAATCGTGTTTTGTATAAGAAATACTACGTAAATTTTCGTTCACAACAAAACGATTGCTTTTTATGTAAATGTTTATTGCCGCTGGCATACAATACTAAACGTCTGAGGTGTAATTAATAACATAATTAAAAAAAGAAACACTAGAATTTGTTTTCACAGTCATTTATATCTAAATACAATAACAACAAATGAAACCATAAATTACTGTAGCCTTGTCCATGTATGTAGTCGCTCCATAATGGTTAAACAGTTGACTCTGGTTAGATGTGTCCAACATTAATCTTTCATCCTTATGTGGTTACTCCTGTCTCTGTGTTTAGTTCCGTAATGGAGCACAGTGTACTGAGGTTTTTAGTGCAATATTTTGTTCTTTGCTGGTCATCTCTTACCTGACACAATCTATGCTGACATCACATTATAGCCTCTTCTTCCTTCTTCTGTCTGATATGACACAATCCATGCTGACATCACATTATAG
>NW_013665875.1:17604-26101 GCF_000517525.1 Limulus polyphemus | reverse complement strand
ATCCATGCTGACATCACATAATAGCCTCTTCTTCCTTTTTCCATCTGATACGACACAATCCATGCTGACATAACATTATAGCTTGTTCTTCCTTCTTCCATCTGATACGACACAATCCATGCTGACATCACATTATAGCCTCTTCTTCCTTCTTCCGTCTGATATGACACAATCCATGCTGACATCACATTATAGCTTGTTCTTCCTTCTTCCGTCTGATATGACACAATCCATGCTGACATCACATTATAGCCTCTTCTTCCTTCTTCCGTCTGATATGTGTTGCAGATGGGCCCTCTACTGTAAATACTCCTTTACAAGATGTTAAATCACTTTTAGAAAACAAGATATGTGTAATTAAAGTATGTAAAGAATTAACTTTCATGTCATTTTTTTCGCATCCCAGTTGCTCAGAGGCTACATTGAAAGCGTCTAATGCTAAAAGTTGGGTTTTGATACTCATGGTGGTCACAGCACAGGTGTCCCATTGTGCAGGTTTGCGCTTATCAACAAACAAGTTTAAATGTGCAAACTTGTCCATTTTTTCTAACCTGTGTAAGTGTATGTGTGTAAGAGTTATTGAAAATTATTTAACTGCATCATTGAGGTCATCTAGTTCTATCAGTTAGCTTCGAATTTTGTGAGTTTAAGCGCTCAGGCGGGCCGAGCGTGGCCCAGTGTCGGATATAGATCTGCTGGTCCATCTTTCGCGTCTCGTTAACACACACAAAACAAAATCGTGTTCTGCATTATGGGGTCGTGAATATGTTATATAGCTACCGATCAAATCACCTCACTTGGCCAGACAGTAGTATCCTCAGAGTTGGCGGAATGGGTGATGTTGACTAGCTGCTCTTCCTTCGAGCTTATCAGGCCAAAATTATAGAGGGCTATCGCAGATAACTCTTGGATAGCTTTGCGCGAATATTCATAAACAAACAAACAAGCATGTAGTGATTACTTCTTTATCGTTTTTCAATTGTTTCAATAACATTTTTTACGTGTGAGTTGTAAGTTAACTGAAGTAATGGGAAATCCCCAACGCGTCTTGAATACTATATAAGTGCTGATCTTTCTCCAAGTTTATACATTTGGCATCTTCCATTATTTGCATTTTTTTTTACTGACAAAATACAAGATTTGAATGATTAATTATAATAGATAATATTGGTGATTTGTTTGCGGAGCCGATATTTTAGCCATTTGGAGTTCATGCTGAGTTGATGGAATCATAAGTGTACCATAGCTAGAACTGAAGTTATGTCTGTATACATACTGAGTTGATGGCATCATAAGTGTACCATATCTAGAACTAAAGTTATGTCTGTGTACATACCGAGTTGATGGCATCATAAGTGTACCATATCTAGAACTGAAGTTAAGTCTGTGTATATACTAAGTTGATGACATCATTAAGTGGACCATATCTAGAATTGAAGTTCGAAAAAAAAAACTATAACAGGTTTCAAATTTCGACGAAGCTCCGAGAGAATGTGAAGTTTTCGACTTAAGATTGATAAAAAAAATGTTATTCACCTATTACCGATTAGAAAAAAAACTGTGCTCGTTTTCCCTGTGTGTTATAACTATTTGGATTTTATAAAAGAACAAACCTTTAGTAAGATTGTTCCCACTCAGTTATAGAGAATTTGTTTGATTTCTGGTTTGTCGTTTTAAGTAGAAAAAATTAAACAAACTCGGATAACACTTAATTAGCTATTTATAAAAACTATATTTCAAAAATTTCTCAGAAAGTAATCGGCAAACACATATTATCTTATCTTCGAAACACGTTTAGAATTCGTGACTATTTTATTTTTATTTATACTTTTGCAGGAAATATGTTGTATAAAAATAGTCTTGTTGTAATGTTGCTTGTAAATGATGATTAATTCAAATCATTTCCTTAACAAATCTTCAATACCAATCATTCAACTGTCTCGAAAATATGAGCAATATGAAATATAAAATAGAGCATATCGTTTGAAATACGTCAAATAAAGTTGGCAAGAGGGTGGTGTTTGGCCCTAATCATTTTTCTTGAGACTATGATACTAAACACTGGGAAAGGTCTGGATAACATTTATTCTTCTTTGTAATACGGTATTTTTTAACTTATTTTTTATCTCAAGTTTGGAAAGGATTTGTTTAGTGTGAACGCATGATATAAAGCGATTAGTTTCTACCATCGCTTTAGAATGTAACACAAGTATTTGATGAACGTTTATATGCTCGTCAGTCTCACCCTGTATGTAGATCCTGTGATAAACACTGCCCCTGCATGCAGTCAGGACTGTATGAGATAAAGTTTCTTCGAGGGTTCTTTCTTGCTTGTTTGGTAAGCAGTAACTGACATCCCGGTGTCAAGCATGCAAGTGAAAATCAAATTAGCTGACAGTTGTAATGGAACGACAAAAGACATTAGACATTTTCAACATCTGTCGTTACACGGCTCAGTGAACAATGAAGCCAAGATCGTCATCATGGGGTCTGCAGCCACACTACTCATAAGTTCCGGCTCTAGTTTAGCCATCACATTTCAATTTCTCGCTGTTTCAGTGTGTCGGAAAACACGTGTGTCATAAAAAATTATAACATCATGTTACACATAATAAAATCCATAATCACTTTACTAACTTTTTATTTACAAAAAAAGGCTTCATAGGGAAGTTGAATTAGAAGCTAGCTTGACCTGGCAAGTAAATTTGAATTGTAGCTCTGTTTCTTACACAACTTGCGCTCATACTTCAGGCTGATTACAAAAAGACAAGTGAATTAACAAAAGATGTAGGTAAAGGAGAATGCCATGTAAATTATACAGCAATGACCTATTGCTGTTGGAAATGGAAATAATTGTAGATCTTATTAAAATCTTTCTAAGTCAACAGTGAATGAACAACATTATATCAAACTCCTGTTCTTTTTAAAAGAGGTTTCCAGATATTTATTCAATTTTAAACATACACCCCAAGTCATGTCTGTTTTTCATACAAATAGCTTATTAATAGCTCTAAGAAAAGTAACTGTTGAACCAAACGTACTATGAAAGCGTACCACATTTCCTTGTAGTGCCTATTTACTCAACAATGAAAATAAATTCCACAAATGCTATTCTGGAAAAGGAAGGATGTAAACATGATCATTATCAATCCAATCATTTTCGTCTTCTGAGATCATGGAGTTAAGCAGCATCAGCGATTCCTTTCTTGAGAAGATTAACATACTGTAAAGTAGGCAACATTTTCAGTGCACTGTCCTGAATTCTGAAAACAAACAATGACAATAAAAACGACATTAAATGAACACGTCTCTGAATCCAGCGACTAATTTCCCTGCTTAGTGTTATATATGGTCACTATACACCCATCCAAATCGATGTGATCAAAAATCTGACCCAAAAGTCCCAACAAAGCCGAACTTGCATTATGTCGTGATCAGTATATAAAATCAATGACTTGTTTGTTCAGATCATGCTTGATGTCACTTGGCTTGATGTCACTTATTTGTTCCAATACTAATTTTGTTCGCCTCCTTTCAGAAATAAGAATTTCTCATGGTGATGTTATTTTACAAACCGAAATATTTATTTATATCATCAACCTGTAAAGCTTATAACATTAGTTATAAAGCTAAGTTCGAAGTAGCACAATGGCTGCGTTTTCGGGTATTTATACGTAAAACTTTACTGAGTGTGCAACATTTACAGAAAATACAGTTTTATTTTCATCTATAAACCGAAAGCTAACTAATGTAGAAAAAATGTGCTACTAGCCCTGATGAAGCCAGAATGGTAAAACATTGGCTGAAATAAAAGTTTCTTTATTATTATCCGGAGAGTAGAGGTCGTTTTTTATTGCTAGAAAAATGTTCGTTGATCAGCAAGATATAATTACGACTATCATCATGAACTATCGTGTTCATGGGTGAAATTTAAACACACATATAAAACCCGTTTAGTAGTTCAAAAACAATAAGCTGGATAACAAAAAAAACAAGAGCATATAAAAGAAGTTGGAGTATCAGATTTGGCGTCCTTCTGGTGTTATATTCATCTTCAAGTGAACCGCAAGTGTTTTTGAAATACAAGTAGATTCCCACAGTTTTTACAACATATTTCTATTTCAAACTTAGTCGTGCTTGCTTGAATTTCATGCCCAGTGATTTCATTTCATAAAATTACATTCCCCCTAAATGAGAACATTATTTTGCATTTTTTTCTTAATCCTTTTTTTCAGAGAAACTACATCAAGAAAGTTTGACAAAATCAGTTACATTTGATTTTCAACACTATAGATTTCCTAGCTAATTTTATTCCAGAAAATATGTGACTATATTTTTTATATTGCTTGTGTTGCTGTTGTATATTGTTTTGTTTTATATAAGTTGAAACATATATTAGCTTTTTCCACTAAGTAAATTTAAAACATGAACACATTTTTCATTGCTAATAGGCCTAGCCATAATAACACACTTTCAGAAATATATATACATATATAAGCGTTCACGTTGGTAAAATACTTAGTATAGCAATTATACATGAGTACAAAATTCAAGGATTTGTAACAAAATTATATCTGTAATATAATCCATTACTAAAATTACGGAATCAATATACACATTTTAAAGTAATATTCAGTGCAGACTTTGAAGCCTTGTATACACGGCCAGGTTCGTCTATGGTTCCTTGTTTATTGCACGTGACATATTGGTTGGTTATTAGTCCTGTGAAGAAAAAAAAAACGTGCCGATGACGTGTTTACAGAAAATGCTGATGACAATCATGTTTTGGCAGAAGAAACAACGAAGAGAAGTGTTCTCTATAAATCAGCCCACTACTGTACAGTCTTACACATTCTGTCATCACACACATGTATCTTTAGTTCAGGAATGATCTTCTCGAGAATCCCTCGTGAATTCTCCAACAGAAAGCGCCGCATCATCATCACATGATCAACTTGTTTACAGGGCAGATGAAATGCCCTTTTTGTATGCGTGGTTTTTTTTAACTGGTTGACTAAAGGATAACAGTCTCTCTGAACTGAAGCAAATGTGTTGACTTACAGTAGCTCTTTGGAACAGAAATTTGTCTTCACTATCTTCCTAGTTGGTTAAGAACCTGAAGATACTGATTAACCCACACATGTCCCACTATGTTTAAAAATCAATATTGTTTTTTTCCTTATCTGTATTTTGAAGTCACATCATTATTTTTAATCCTTTAAACACATATTAATTTATATTGAGACGTTTGCTTCCAATGTACACTGCGGAATCTCATGTTTCTCCGCCCATATTTACTCCGTATGGAATAGTGAAAGATATAATGGCGGAAAACTATAACCCGTATATGTATACAAATTTAGATAACAAAGGAACCAACTAAATATTAATACGCATTCGTTTCTGTAATAATTTTCACGATATGCACATGACAAGGTTTAAAGACTTTAGTTTCATAAATTGCAATTAATTTAAATTATATAATGCTATTCTATTCCAACGCTTGCGGAATCTGTATGTTGAGTATTATGCAAGTGATAAATTTCAGTTAATTGTACCTATTCAGAGATTTCATATTAACTTTTCGGCATTAAGTGCACTCGTATATATATCTAAAATGGTGATTTAACCTCACCATTTCATTATATTCCTTCTCTGTGTTATTAAAGTGCAGAAGCTATTGTCTTAAGACTGGCTGTAACACGGACGTTAATGGAAATAAAAATCGTGTTTTAAACGAACGAGCTGAAGGAACACGTTTTCACAACCTATGTTGTGAAACAATTTACCATAAAGATATAGTTTTAATAATACACGGACTACTTACTCGTTGGGCTAAAAGGCTTGAAGCTAATGTGATTAGCAAGAGACCTTTTGCTAAAGTTACTGAATGTTTTAGTTAGAAGTGTTGGCACAATCAAATCAACTCCTCCCCTCTTCAACAAAGCATTTTTCGGTCCATTCTTAGGTTTATATTATACGTTTGTTTTATTCGAGCGAAGAGAGAGATGTGACTACTTTCTTGTTGACGAATATACACGGTGATAATTCGCATGGCTTACCACTAAAATGCCCTTCTCCAACTATCAAACATTTGTATTCTTCTTGCGATAGTTTGGAGAAAATGTACGTGGGAAGAAATTGCTGACGAAGCTTAGGTGACACCTGGCACAGAATACAAAGCAAAGAATCAAGAAATTCAACTCATGAAAGAATCGCTGAAATAGAATTCCTTTTGAAATTGGCGTCAAATAACTATTTTATTTTAATTTATAAAACAGATGATGTTGATGTTTAATATTATATTTACTTAATTAAAAACCTTATATACGTCATTCCATTTACATATTATTACATAATACATGTGTATGTACATGATCAGTATAAAGTCTTAAAACCACTAACATAATGTTATTTTTAATCTTTTACAAATGTTAACTCAACTATAAAGTGCAGATAAAAATATCCCACCCCGTCTCCAACATAAAAAAAATGTTATTTTAATATATTTTTAGATTATGTTGCTTATTAAAATATTTTTCCTCACAACATTACCCCAAAACGATTGGGTAAATTGAGATAAAATTGCCCTAAAGGTTCTATATACCACTGCTGCCTGGTGTTTGTAAGTGGATCACGTCTTAGGCACCGAAAATGTATAACGTCTATAGAAGATTAAAAAAAACGTTCCCAAACTAACCTAAATTATGTTTAGAGAAACCTGAGGAAATAAGGAAAGATTTTATGATCAGAAAGTTCACAACCACTGTTTTCTGTGAGGTGAATAACGACTGACCCTTAAGAACAAATGTGCTTTGATTTTATCTGTTCTAATGTGAGAAAGTTTAATTAATAAAATATTATTAATGTGTAAATAACAATGCTATAGAAGACAAAGATAGAAAAAGCTGTTTTTTTAATATATGATAGACAACGTGCATACACAACTTATGCGAATAAACCTCCTGATAATCAATATTTAACATTATCTTCCTCTAGCCATTAATCATAAAAACTTATGCTCTACCTATGATGATCGGTCTTTACAATTTATATGCACCTTCTAGCGGCCAATTTTCCCAATTTATACACAGACTTCCATGATGGATCTTTAAAATACGTTTATAGATGTTGACAAAATCATAATGAACTTCTCAAATTTTATAAACGCTATCTGTGACCAGTTTAAAATTAAGTATACTTTTTATTTAAACCAAAACCTCTACTGGTAACTTTTAGACGAATATATTTGGCAAATATTTAGTCCCTTTGTTACGCATAGAGTAAAATTCAAGGTCGCTTCCTCAACAAGTACAAGAAATAGGTGATTATAATTCTTAATACTCTTCGTTTTTAAAACGTTTCTGAAGCTAGTTGCCGATTCTTTTCAGTTTTAACGTTTACAAATTTGAGAACTGTAGAATTAACAGCTACTTTAACTCTTTTCTTAACACCATCAACAGAATCTCACAACATACATTATTACCCTCTCTTTTTATTAAAGAAAACATTTATTATCGAATAATAGTAATGTTGTAAACACGGAAATTACAAACAAGCATCTTTATTTAATTAAACTTGTGCTGGAAAAATTCTTTTATGCGTGAAAACTGTTAGTTAGGTAGATTGAACTTCTAACATTGCTCATCTGAGTATATTTCATCAGATAACCAAATAAGAAATTGTTCAACAACAGATGAGTGGCGCGATATTATCGCGCATTAAACATGGCCACTGAGAGGATTTTAATAAGGTGTCTTAGAGTTCTACTCACCACCAAATGGTAAAACTATAGCAATTAGTTCAAGGCGGGTCTCTCACAGCTCTAGTTGCACAGTCATCTCACGCATAGCAAGTGGACGGAGACTAGAATAAAAAAGGATGTTACAAGACTTGATTGGCCCCTTGTCTTAACGGAAATATACAACCATCATCTTCATCACGGTGTATTTTCTAGTTCCAAAACTAGGCATATTATGACAGTCTGTTCTGTCTTTCATTGTGCTAAAATCAGTTTAACAATCGTGCATTGTAATACCCAGTTTTAAAAACTGATTTAATAGATGGATATTGAATAACAAACTGGTATACGTAATAGAATAAACTACTTCAGCTTGATTCACGATACATCCTTCCAATTCCCTACGCACAGGGACTTAGCCCCCTCAAAATTTCTTTTGGCTCTTTCTTAGAGAGAGAAAATACCAAATGGTGCTTTTTTTTAACGCTTCATCAGTGGTGACTATTTTTAGATTTGTGTTAACAAATGCCATTTTATTGAGTCCGGTTAAGAGAAGTTGAGTCACATTATGATGGTTCTTAAAATAAAAGGATGTGCTTTTTTTAACGCTTCATCAGTGGTGACTATTTTTAGATTTGTGTTAACAAATGCCATTTTATTGAGTCCGGTTTAGAGAAGTTGAGTCACATTATGATGGTTCTTAAAATAAAAGGATGTGCTTTTTTTAACGCTTCATCAGTGGTGACTATTTTTAGA
>NW_013665875.1:6761-16622 GCF_000517525.1 Limulus polyphemus | reverse complement strand
TGACTATTATTAGATTTGTGTTAACAAATGCCATTTTATTGAGTCCGGTTTAGAGAAGTTGAGTCACATTATGATGGTTCTTAAAATAAAAGGATGTGCTTCTCCCCAGTTATCGAGTTCTCCTCTATTGCAAAAATAATAAAAAATCCGGGCTTGAGGCTTACAAGCTTCTTAATCGTATTGCAAGTAAGTTTTTTGTAATAGCTCAGATCATGGGTCAATCCACGAGAACTTTATTTTAAGGTTAAAATGAACCACCTTAAAGCTTCATTAAAAACACATTCACGCTGTTACAGAGGTATTCAAACTCCATGTAATCACATTCTAGTGGTATGACTCAATAATCAATAAAATAACTCTGAAACAGTTACAAATACTAAAATATTAAGGTTTCATTGTCAGAAACACTGAAATCAAATATTTGAAGGCTTCATAGGTTCAAAGGAAGCCCTGAAAAGGATATTATTACGGTTCAGATGTGAAATACCTCATTTGGACTTGGTATATCGTTGATGCATCATCTTGAAAGTAAATAACATTATACAAGTTATTTGAAATGTCTAAGATTTTCAATTTTCGGACTCGGATTTTGCCTACAAACGGAAAACTCTACAGCTTAGCAGTTTATCTTTAATTGAAACTATACCATCACACACACACACACACTATTTTGATAGTTTTGGTATAGTTTCAATTCTGAAGAGGGCTCTTGAGTAAGATCACACACACACACACTATTTTGATAGTTTCTTACTCAAGAGCCCTCTTCAGAATTGAAACTATACCATCACACACACACACACTATTTTGATAGTTTCTTACTCAAGAGCCCTCTTCAGACTAAATAAATTTATAGAAGAGTCGCGAATAGAGTAAGACGAGAAACCCGCAATAATAATCCAGCTTTTTTTGTTGTTCTTTCTGAATGATGGGTTGCAGATTCTGGCCCATATGGGATTGAAGTATGCATTTTGTTGTTGTTGTTTTAACGTTACATACTCGAAACCACGTGCTCTGCTTACGTTTTCACGTCTGGACCTTTATGTCTCCTTTGTTTGATTTTCCACTTATTTTTTTCTTACTTTAATATGCTAACGTATGAAAAGCCTCAACTTATACATTAGCAACCTGGATTATAAACGCCATCTGTCGACTTTGAAGAGAATGTCCAAAGATCTGAGTGATTAATTTATATAAAAATTTCATAAGAATACAAACGCACGCACGTACGCAGGGGGGTTCTAGGGGGTTTGGCCGAACCCCTTAATTTTATTATGTAAAACAAATATGCTTATATAGTATTTAACGTGTTCTATTTAGTCTACATTCATCTGATGAAGCATTAGCATTTTTGGCTTGAAATAGTCGTATGCAATGGTTTCTGTTGACACTTTGTAGTTGGAATCCCAAAGCCGTATTGCTATTGTCAGGTTATGTAGGTCGGATTCTTTACAGTAGGGGTCTGTGACTTGTTGGCGATAATTTGCAACAATAAAGACACATGTGTGAGGTTATTGTGTATGAAGATGATAATTTTTAAATGTTTGATGACAATTGGGCTGCTGAAGATAAAACAAAGCTATGGCTTATCTGAAGATACTGGAATCCTTTGAATTATTTTTGTTTAACAGCTTTACAACTTTCCCTTTACTATTTGAAAGTAGCTTCTGTAAATTTGCGAAGTCCAAGCAAAGACACTGTTTATGTTGTTTTCCTCATAGAACAATGCTGTAAAGAACTGACTTCACTAACAGTGAACGTATATGATTATTCACATCGTATCTTCAAACACAGCAGTAATATTACAAACAAATCTAATATTAATGTTAGCATGCCACAAGCTAGTTAATGAAAAGCCCAACGTGCTAATACAGAATATAGTTCCTTGGAAGATTACGTTAACCATTCCTTTCCTCCATATTTGATGCACATGTAAAGCAGACAACATCAATTCAGAAACTTATGCCACCAAGGCTCAAACAAGAGTTTTATATCTCTGATATCAGACAAGGTATAGATTTCTACAGGGAAGATTTGTCAATCCTGATATCTTTGATGAAGAACTTCATCGATGGAAGACAAGGTGGCTTTCTACGCCTCCCCAAAACAGGCTCCAGATACTGGCTGACTGGTTTAAAGCGTGCTTTAGTGTACCAGATATCATTATCTCACTGAAACTCTGCCACACTGCCACTAAGTTCATGTTCATGTGACCATTTGGCATCTGCCCTCCGCCAGTTGAATAATTATCTGAGGTGTACACAAACCGAAGAAAGATTGAGAGTTCTAGCTTTAATACGTAATCATTATGAAACTGCTATTGATATTGAAACTGTAGGTTATTTATGAAAAAGCATTCCAAAAGAACGGAGAAGGCTAATATGTCATTTCAGTAATGCATACATGTACATGATTGAAATAGCTAATAAACTATTGTTGTATAATATAATTTAACAATTAATAATTACTCTACGTGTATATAATACAGTACTTTACTCTAATTTAACATGCATATTTATGCTGATTTAAGTCTAATCCCCAGGCAGTGTTACAACGGAATGATGATTTGATGACTTTTCATTTGTTTTTGTGGATTTTATGGGAATAGCCATACAATTGTTTAAGTTATATTTCATGCAAAATTGCTTCCAGATTTAATCTAATAACACCTATTTTTTAAACACTTTCTGGGGAAGCATTCTCCCAGACCCTCATAGTATCAGCATGCAAAGCATACTGATTGTACTTCGCACAATATGTGTTAAATTTTGATCTCACAAATTACAACCACCCTTTCAAACATTCTGCGTATGGGTCTGAAGCACATAGTTAAACAGACGCACACACATACATGGTTTATAATTAACTAGGTCTGAAGCACATAGTTAAACAGACGCACACACATACATGGTTTATAATTAACTAGGTCTGAAGCACATAGTTAAACAGACGCACACACATACATGGTTTATAATTAACTAAGTCTGAAGCACATAGTTAAACACATACACACATATATATGTGGTTTATAATCAACTAGGTCTGAAGCACATAGTTAAACAGACACACACATATATATGGTTTATAATTAACTAAGTCTGAATTACATAGTTAAACAGACACACATATATAGTTTATAGACAACTAGGTCTAAAGCACATAGTTATCAAACACTTTTATAAACCATATATGTGTGTTTGTTTTAACTATGTGCTTTAGACCTAGTTGTCTATAAACTATATATGTGTGTATGTGTCCTATTTAGATATTTAAAGGAAATTTCGCAGTTTTATAAACCATATATGTGTGTTTCTGCGAAATTTCCTTTAAATATCTAAATAGGACACACACACACACATATACAGCCCAAATGGTTTCCATTAGTGGACTTTCTTTTGTTCTGCCTAGGTTTGGCAGTGGTTGATTTTTATTATTCCTGGTTGATTACGTATAAGAATTATCCTGTTTCTCTTTTGTATTCTGAAGGTTAGTGACACTACTGAATACCACACGTCAGAACAAAGATTCAGTTTATTAAAACTTCTAGCCACGGTTTAAATAAATACTCATTGTAAACTATAAAATAGCCAGAAACGCATAGCCTAAATAGTCTTTATTCTGTGCACTTTTACTAACTAAACCTAACTAATGGCAAACTCTAAAAATTTTAAAGAAAATTAGTTTTTGATCTAACGTTTGGTCTTCATTAGTTTCAATAAACTTTTCCAAACTTTGCGGTAATATCTACAATGCATTTTTTTTTCTCTTTTGTATGTCTGTTTCCTTTAGGGGTAGTTATCAGCAGTAATAACTAGGTTATCGCTTCTTGCGCACTTTTATATTTTTCAATTGGAGTTTGACAGCTTTACTCAACATTCAAGCATTTTTATGCTGTTTCGCAAACTAAAACGATGTACGTATAATTGCATCGAATTAGATTCCAATCATAAGGATTGTTTCATAAACAAACATAATATGAGTAAAAAATAATAACCATTGTTGTAAAGTTATGGATATGTTTGAACAACATGACCATGACAGAGAAAGAGAGCATTTCCTCATTACGGAATACACACCTTAACCAAAGCATCTTCTTAAAAACAGGCTAAGGTTACAACTGTTTATTGGGTAAACGAGTGTTCAGTGTCTCAAATCTTTTATTTATGTAGATTTCGAGAAAAATGCTCGAAAGAATAAAAGCGTCAAACTAAGAAAAAAAAAGCTAGATTGGGGAAACATGCCAGCTGTTTGTGCGCACGTGTACGGAAAGACAAGTAGGAATTAATAAGACCACGAAATGATTAAAATCTACGTAGGGGTGGATCTGTTGGTGTGAACGAGTCCCAGAAATTGGCCGTTAGTGAGATTTTAGGAAGATAAAAGTGTTCGTTCATGATACAGATGTTTTTTTTAGAGTGAGATTTAAATCCATATTTGTACAATCATTACTCTGATTGCGTATTCGTTTTTTCTAATATAGTCGCCATATTTCCACATTAGGCTAAGTTTTAATGTAATTTCTAAATGGAATTCTCTTTAGATTTTGATGGTGGTTACAGCCCACATTAAGAACTTATATCTATTGTTCTGCCAGAGTTGTTTAACTACTTCACGCTAATGTTGAATTCATTAATAAAAAAATAGTACACTCTAATCAGGGTATGTTTTTCTTCATGCTTAGAGAGTAGAAGTTATTATTAATACTAATACATTATGAGGCTGTTAGTATACCTTGGGTAGCATATTACACGATCAAAATAATGTACAGGAGGATTGTTTGTTTGTTTGTTTTGAATTTCGCGCAAAGCTACACGAGGGCTATGTGCGCTAGCCGTCCCTAATTTAGCAGTGTAAGACTAGAGGAAATGCAGCTAGTCATCACCACCCAACGCCAACTCTTGGGCTACTCTTTTACCAACGAATAGTGGGATTGACCGTCACATTATAACACCCCCATGGCTGAAAGGTCGAGCATGTTTGGTTGTGACGGCGATTCGAGCGCCCTAACCACCTGGCCATGCCGGGCCATTACAGGAGGAAAACCTAAACTCATAACGAAATGATGTCATTTGGTCCAGTAAGAGTTTTCCACGGGTTGCAGAGAGCTTCTTTCGAGAATTAATATCCTACTGTTAGGCCTATTTCACATGCGCCTAAAATAATGACACGGAGTACATCAACGAACAGACACAACTGTCAAATATACTGCTTAAACTCGTACTTACAAAGTAAGTATTGAGTTTTTGTTATAATTAACAAAATCGATAATTAAGTATTGACAACACTTATCCACACTGATCATTTTGTTTTTAGCACTCTTCAATATATGAAGGTTGTAGTAACCCATAACAAACGGAACAAATGGTTGCAACGGTTTGGTACATTAAAACACATAAGTGACTTATATTCTGAAATTGAACAACCACCTCAATATTCCCAATTAACAATTTTAAAAGTGACAGTTGCTAACATATTTGTTTGCCCTCTTCCGGTGACTCAGCGTTAAGTCTGAGAGGTTATAATGCTAAAAATCGGGTTCCAATACCCGTGATGGGCAGAGCGCGGATAGGCCACTGTGTAGCTCTGTGTTTAACAAAAACAAACAGTCATATTGTATATTTAGTAATATATGTAAATCGCTTCTTCCTACAATCTCTGCAACGAGCTCAGCTCCTTCGTTAGAAAATTGTTTGTCAGAAAGCACGTCGTAACCTTATTACACGACAATACTCTTTACAAGTATTCATTGGCACTGATTAAACAGTACTTTACTTATCCATGAGTTAACGTATCGCTAACGTATATGAAATTTCAAATACGTATTTTTAAGCAATTTCTTTAAGCAAAAAAAAAAAAAACGTGGGACAAAACCTAAGATTTTCACACATCATGTATACTTTTCAATTTAGTTGAAGGAATATAAAAAAATTAAATAATGACAAGATGATGAGCCCTGGTATTGAACGAAAGGTCTTGTCGGCAGACGCTGGTATATTATAAAATATTCTCCTTTTCTTCCAATCATAGGTTGTTTTAGAATATATAGCCAGTTCTGAAAGTATATGTTTTGGTAATGGTATTTATGACTTATCGTTTTCCGTAAATTTACACTTTCAGCTCTTAGACTCTTCAAATAATCAATAGTGCATCATTTTGATCTTTATGGGCTGGGCGAGTCCTACTGGATAGCATGCCTGAACTGTGAATCATTCGGGTCATAAGTGCGCTATAAGAGTAATGGTCTAATCCCACTGTTTGTTCAAACAAACGTAGACCAAGAGTTGACTTTAGACTACCAAAATGTAAAATTAGAGACAGCTAAACGCAGATAGTCATTTTGTAGCTTTGCGCAAAAAGTCCGAAACAAACAACCATTATATAGAAAACTATGTTAACAAAGAATATTTTTCTTAAATCATATTAGTTTGAAATACTATGGGGGGTATTATACCCCATAAAAACATCCTATGATAAAGCTTCGTTTTTATTGCTACATTTTGTTACAAACATAGAATAGTTTGTTTACAAATTATTTATGAGCAGTAGATAAAAGCAATAGTAAGAAGTGGAATTATTCATATATCCAAGTTTCATTTCACAGAGAGCAACAATCTTTAACTTGCACATTCATGATGTCACAAAAACATGCAGGTTCAGGAAGTATCAATATCAAACAATAAAAACCCTACAACCCGAGCTCTTCCTTACCCCTGAAGAAGAAAGGTACACTTTTCGAAAGCGTTCGGGTTATAGGGGTTGCATCGTTTTATGTCTAACTTGCACATGATATGCAAGTTTGTTTTGGAAAACGAAATGTCTTGTTATGATTATCTAACCAATCATTTGAAACTGATCTTCTTATTGTTGTTGAAAACATATTCGTAAATCTTTTATCTACATGCTTTCGTGTCATTAATAGTTGTCTAAAAGACAATTTCTGGTTGTGGAATTTACGCACTATATATATTTATGAGAAAAGATTCGATTCTAAAATCGTTTCTTCAGGCTTCTGGCCGACGCCGTAGGGTTGATATCCTTTTACTTTTTCTCTCGAATACGATGTTGTGAAAGAGAGATATTTAGTGGAGAAACGATCGCCTACTGTGTTTCATCTTCATGCTCATTGGGAGCTATCGTAGCTTCGGGAGTGCGGCAGCTGAGTCTGGATTCCCGCCATTGATTTCCAATAGATGGTAACTTGTGATTGAAGACTACGGTGTCATGATTGCCTGCGAACCTTTAGGCTTTTTGAGCGACCACAGCGGAGAAATTACATCCTTCAGACACTCGGGATGAAAAGTTTTAGCAAGAATTCTGTAGCTGTTATGTTACAGCAACAAAAATAACCCGGGATCAATGAAATTGGGCTGTTTGACAACGAGAGACAAGAATGGGCTGTGTTAGTTCTTCTAATGCCAACAGAGCACGGTCTTCTACCAGCTGAAGCCACAATGACACGAAAGTACAATTGGACATAAGATTTTTACAGCCGGTTTAATGCGAAACTCGAGGATGTTTCAGAAAAAGTCAACCCTCCCAAGCTCAGCAAATAAAAGTCCTGTAGGTGAAGTGTCGACATACGCACAACGTTTAATGATTCGGATACAGACTCTTTGGTAACAAATTGGAACTGTCAGTCCCATACAGAATAAATAAAAATGAACTGAATGAAGAAACACATAGTATGTATTGCTAATAGGTTGCTTTAGATTCATTGTTGTCTGTTGGCGTATTAAGATACACGGCGGTATTCGTAATAAAAGTAAATATATCATCCTGTAAGTTTATATATTCCATATCCTTGCTAAATTATCACTAAATATTCCACATGAAAATCGGAGATGAATCAGTTGCAACAACTATCAAAGATATCTTCGTTGAAGTCCTTTATGAGCTTGAGGTCGACGGTACAGTGATTGGGTGATTTTTAGAAAGAGCTGACTATTATAAATATTAATACTAATATTTATGATTCATCCATAACTCATGCGATTCACGTAAAATCACAGTTGAAGGGAAGTATCAAACATACAATAATTTATATTAGCGATAATGAAGCATAAAAGTGGCCTTAATCATTTTAAATGCTTTGAGATCTTTCAAAATATTCAATAATAGTGAAAATGTTTTTGTTAAACATTGGACTTGATTTATTAATGTTAATACAGAAATTGTTTTGTTGATCTAAATATCAAACTTGCTTCTATTATCACATGTTTCAACCAAAAACAACCAGAGAAATAATCGTTTCAGCTCTTTCTCATTTCCTTATTTAATGTTGCCAATTGATGTTATGTTAATACAATGCAGTTTTAATGGTGAGTCTTGTCACATTTGGTATTGTTTTATTTCAAACACTTATCAAACTTCATTTCGATAAATAATGCAAATAATTATACAGTGTACAGAAAACGTTAATAAAAATACTCAAAACAAAACAAATTATGATAAGGTAAATATTACTTACGGAAAGATATCGACCTGAGGTATAATTTAATTGCAAAGTTTGTGTATTTATGTTTTCAATATTTTACATTCTAAAAATCATTCTTTGGCTGCTATTTCTTGGTTTTAAACTTTTGTTGTTGTTTTTTAACTTAGTGTTCAGATCATTGTTTCCACGCTTGTAAAGCTAAACACGTTTACTGGTCTCTCACGATATTATTTTATGTAAAAACGGTACAACATATAATATCAACGAGATATTTAGTACAGTACACTAATACTTAACTCTGGGAGTTATATCAACTATCCTTTGCTTCACTTGGCAGCCAATAACTTATGTATAATAAGCTAGGTCATATTGGGAAAAGTTATGTTAACCTCTTTTATTTGTGGTTTTTAATCTCACTGTTTTGTGTTCTCGGCCGTCAGCCATGATATACGTTTTACAACACTTCTTGCACATTGTGACCAATAAAAGTGAGTGACTGTTAAAGTTGTATAAAAAAGGTGTCCAGCCATCTACTTTTAGGTATTTCTGCACTATATGTTTTGAAATACCTGTGTTATAGTTAGTTCTCGAGAAGAGAAGAAACCTTAGTTCCCTTTCTCTGCCAAAGAAGATCATCACTTGATATAAAAGAGCTGTGTTTCTTCATACCTCGCTGGCCATGACTCTTGCTCGTGGAATGGTCATGCAGACTTCCGTTTTCTCGGCGACGTAATGCTGACCATGTTTTCATTGAAATGATTGCGCACATGTCGACTCTGTCTGTGATTTACTATTTAACATTCTCCTTCATAACAGTCTGGCTGTGTTCCAGATTAACCGTTTTTCGTGTTCGTCTATCAAGTTTGTTAGTGCTAACTGTGACCGGAATCAAGCTATTAAACGAATAGCTGAACTTTAATGTTAATGTTCAGAGAAACAGTTAAAGAGATGGATGTATACGCTGTCGGTGAAATTCAACTACCTCAAATGGTTCGTCCGTAGTGTTCTGTAGTATAAGACTAAATGGAATGGCCTTACAGACTATTCGTGGGGTTTTTAAGATAACTGAAATCTCAATAAGTAAAAGCTTTGTCTACTCCTAATGTAAACTCCTTGATGAGAAAGAGGTTGAATAAAAGTGACGTCATTTAATGGATGAAGCAGAATGAAAGAGAGCGTTTGTTTAGATTGTTTGAGACTATATACAAATAGAGATAAGATGTTAATCACTTCTTGTATAAAAGCGATAAAAAGGTTGATAAAATTAATCTGCAGAACATAATGATTAGGCTGTTTATATTTCAAGTAACAGGTTATAACTACACTTTATATAAATAACCGGTTATAACTATACTTTATATAAATAATTAGTTATAACTATACTTTATATAAATAACTAGTTATAACTACACTTTATATAAATAACC
>NW_013665875.1:2291-5761 GCF_000517525.1 Limulus polyphemus | reverse complement strand
CCGGTTATAACTATACTTTATATAAATAACCGGTTATAACTATACTTTATATAAATAACTAGTTATAACTACACTTTATATAAATAACTAGTTATAACTATACTTTATATAAATAACCGGTTATAACTATACTTTATATAAATAACCGGTTATAACTATACTTTATATAAATAACTAGTTATAACTACACTTTATATAAATAACTAGTTATAACTATACTTTATATAAATAACTAGTTATAACTACACTTTATATAAATAACTAGTTATAACTACACTTTATATAAATAACTAGTTATAACTATACTTTATATAAATAACTAGTTATAACTACACTTTATATATAAAGCTGGGTCCAGCTGTGATAAACAACAGCGTAACGAACATTTGCATTTACATTTGACTTGTTTTAATATATTATTTTAAGACAAGTGACTGTTTATAGTTTAAATCTATCGCCAACAAGTCACAGACCCCTACTGTAAAGAATCCGGCCTCACAATAGCAATACGACTTCGGGATTCCAATTACAAAGTGGCAGCAGAAGCCATTACATGCAATTATTTCAAGTCAAAAAATGCTAATACTTCATCAGAAGAATATAGACAATGTAGAAAAAGTTAAGTACCATAAGCAGATGCGTTATAACTATATAAATATAATTTGTTTTTCATCACAAAAATAGGGGTTCGGCCGAACTCCCTCGAATTCACCCAGCATACGTGCCTGATTGAATAACATTAAACCTATTATAAGCAGTATGGGTGACCTTAAAAGTATTGCCAGTTTTAATGTTGACTAATTGAATTTTCAACATTAAGCTACCTTCTTATGAACGACATGTTATATTTTCAAGAAATCCATTGTGATAATAATAACACTAACTTAATTCAGTTACAAATATGTCTGCTAATCATAGAATAAATATGTCATAAACAAAAAGTTGACATCATAATATTTTTGGAATGTTCTAAATAAAATATCAGTTTTGAAACTAACTGAAATATTAAATCTTGAGTTTACTATTTAAATGGAAATAGCAATGAACGTTTGTTCATGTTAAGTTAAAGCATAATTGTGTTCATGTTTTTCTGCTTCGTGAGTAGCCTGTGTAGGAAGAACATTCATCAAACCCATAAATGGAATAGCGTTTTCTTGGACAAGACGAGCAGTTGATCTCTGGCAAGCTCTGCTAGTTTAATCCTTCGGACGTTAATATATGCTAATTTGTTGATAGAGCAGCTCCTGGTTGACGGACGGACTAATCCCTAGGGACGCTGTGGAACGGAAGAAAGGGAAATGAGTTTTGTTTCTCTATAGTACATGACTAAAACCAAGGCGTTTAATGACTATAGTACATGACTGAAACCAAAGCGTTTAATGAGAAATTTTACGAAGAGTTCCTCGAAAAAAATAAACAAAAAAAGTCTCAACAGCAAGAGGACGCGAAGGCCATGGGAAAGTGTCTTTTTTTATGCTAATGTTCATTTCAACATAAATGAACGAAACTAAAATTCAATTTCATTCGTCATTTTAGAGTAGTAGGGAATGCAGCTGTCAGGTTCAATGCCTTATTTATCGAAACCTATTGGCTTCTTTTGTTGGTTCAGTTTATATCAAAGAATACATAGACAAGGAATACCCTCTCTTTCAGAGCATTAAAGAAATTGTCTGCTTGATTAATGTTGAACGAAAATACACAGTAGTAAGCAAACCAATGAAATTTCGAGTAATAAGTTCTTGTCATCCTGTAGGATACGTTGTAAAGCTACCGACAGTTTCACTACCCTGTGTAATCAGTGAGATTGACAGTCAATAACTAAATTGTTATATTCACCTCATGGAAGACTATAAACTTCCATAACATAAGGATTTCATGAAGTAATAACCATGAAACCAATACAACTGCAACAAACCATTACTTTGACATTTTCAAGAGAAAGAGATTAAATTGTATCACAAAACATGTTATAAAAACTGAATAAAACTTATATTGATATTTTAAAAAGTGTGTGAACAACGACGTATTGTTTAGGTATTTTTTAATTGGTTTGAAATGTCTCTTTGTTGAGAAACTATAGTTCCCAAAATTTCTTTAAGCGCTTTATTATAAAAATTATATAAAGCAAGTTTTACATTCAGGCAAATTTTGAAAATTATAAGAACAATACAGAAAATCAATAATAACTTCATTTCGGCTTTTGTGCAAGCAAACTCGTTTGAGTGAGATAATGGTTATCTTTAAGTTCTCTTAATTCCAATTTCTCTACTTTTGAAACAGAAGTAGTAATAAGATGAAGACAATGTTTTCAAAAATTACTTAAATAAAAGTAAGTTTTAGATGCACAACAACCAGGTGTCAGATAAACAACTGAAGTTCAAGATATTTTTCTGTGCATATTATTTTAAAGAGTTCCCAATTCTCTATACGTGTGGTTGGGTATCGAAATTTCAGCTTATACACTTCTTTTGCATTTTTCGACAGCTTAAAGAGTGCCTATTTCTACATCTCGAAGCACTGTTTCTGTTTACTGTATCAACACTTATTTTGGTGGTTTCCTGAAACCAGGACTTGTCAGCAGCTTAGCTGTTGGTGAAATTTAGTAAAGATCTTTCCACAGTAGAATGAATTAGGCTTAGCGCAGCTGTCTGTCTAGGGGAACGTGGCGACACACGTAACAACAAAGGGTGGATCTAGCCACTCTCCCTTTGAACAGTTGGAAGGTAGAAGAAAACTTTAATGTCTAGTTTGACCCAAAACCTTTTAATCAAATTTAATTCGTCTGTTGAAGTACTACAACAAAATCATGTAACACTGTTTTAGGCTAGAATTTGCACATACAGATTTGAAACATATTTCTATAATTTTAATATTGTTTTTATTGTTTACCTTTATTAAATGTGCGAAAAATACATAGATTTAAGATTACATATAGAGTTACACTTCATTATTGGTGACTTGTTTACCAGCTAACATCTAGTCTTGTTATGTACTTTGTGCTCTAACTTTAAGCTCCTGACATAGCCGTTTGGTGAAACTATTTATACTGACTCTTGTGTACATTAGGGTTTTAAGTGACCACTTATGATGGATTGATGAGAGGGTCATATTCTGTAGCCCAACTACAGAATCAAAACAGACAATGTAAAATAGTCCGGTATAACAGAAAGTAACAAACTCTCTTCACTCTTCTACGTGATTACCACACTTCCCTTTGTCCCCTCCTTCTCTACCACTTGTAAAAATGGGCGGTCTTAAGTTCCTAGTGTCCAAATAAGTAAAAATGGGCGGTCTTGAGTTCCTAGTGTCCAAATATTTGAATGCATGTTGCTTTCTCAATGCATACGGTAACCTTACAACAAATGTCGATGTATTCTTGGAGGACCCTGTCGACCTGACAAATATTAGCCTTAAAAAGAATGTCGATGTATACTTGAGGACCCTTTCGACCTGACAAATATTAACCTTAC
>NW_013665875.1:0-1380 GCF_000517525.1 Limulus polyphemus | reverse complement strand
CTTCACAACCATCATCTGTCTAACATACCTCTTTGATGTTGCTCTTAAGTATTGTTCACAACCATCATCTGTCTAACATACCTCTTTGATGCTGCTCTTAAGTATTGTTCACAACCATCATCTGTCTAACATACCTCTTTGATGTTGCTCTTAAGTATTGCTCATTTATTTATAATCATCATCTGCCAAACAAGACTCACTGTTCATAAAATTGTTCAGTTATTCATAATGATATTCCCTAACACCATTCTTTCATGTTATTCTTAATATTGTTCAGTTATTCCCCATCATCATTTGCCTCACATGCCTCCTACTTGTTCTCTTACATATTGTTCAGTTATTCCCAGTCATCACATGCCTCCTACTTGTTGCTCTTATGTATTGTTCAGTTTCTCATAATCATCATTTACCTCACATGCCTCGTTGATGTTGCTCATAAGAATTGTTCAGTTACACTAATCATTTGTCTAACATAACTTATTGGTGTCGCTCTTAAATAGAGCTCAGCTCTTCATAATTATCACTTGCTTCACATGCATCGCTCACGTTCCTCTTAAGTAGTGTTTAGTTATTCATAACCATCACTTGTCTTACCTCGTCCATGTTGTTCAATTACCCATGACCATGGCTTGTCTAAGACGTTTATTCATATACCATGTGAGTAAAGTATATATTCTAGTGTTGAACTGGAAATGAAAATAGATTAAAAGTAATGATCACGATTCATAAGAATGGTATATAAATATACAGATTGTATATTTATATAAAATAATATTTCGACATTCAAAAGTATCTATTGAAAAGTATAATTAAATAGAAAATTAAAATTCTCTACCTAAATTGTTTCTTTATAACTCTCCGCAACGAAATGAAATGACTTTTAAATAATGTATCTCATAACAAGTACACATAATTAAATCTTAAGGTATTTAACTAACTGAATATGTTTATACAATTCATGAACCTGTATCACAAGGACATGTTTTTTATTTATATTATACTAACACACTCACACCCGTGTGGTAGAGTTATTGTATTTTTTAATTTTACCCGTAATAATTTAGCACACATGACCATCTCATATGTCTCCCCCCCCCCTCTACTAGTGACTCAGCGGTAAGTCTGCAGGCTTACGACGCTAAACATCGGGTTTCAATATCCGTGGTGGGCAGAGCACAGATAGCCCATTACGTAGCTTTGTGCTTAAAAATAACACACCAACCGTTTCATCTTTATAATTATATCAAATTGTATATAGATAATAAATATACAAATCAAAACATTCACATCAAATTGTATATAGATAATAAATATACAAATCAAAACATTCACATCAAATTGTATATAGATAATAAATATACAAATCAAAACATTCACATC
>NW_013665874.1:778450-780777 GCF_000517525.1 Limulus polyphemus | reverse complement strand
GTTGTCACGTTGTGAGCGTCTTATATATATACCAGACAAACATATATCTAGTAAATGCTAGGGCATTCACGAAGGAACAAGATAGTTCTAGAAACGTGGCGTGACACTAGTCACGTTACCTCGCTGACGCATCAATACTATAACAAAACAAAAAAATAGAAACGGATTGCGTAGTCATTTACCACATGATTTCCGTATAAACTAACTGAAGAGGTTATTGAAATTTTTAACAAAATATGTTTTACTTTGTAATACAAAAATATTATGTATTCTAATTACATTCCAAATATATCTGATCAGAAGTTTTAATAATGAATCTGTTTTCGGCTGCGTTTTACGTAATCTAACGATTTTTTAGTAACAATTTGTTTATTTGTTTTGAATTTCGCGCAAAGATACTCCAGGGCTATCTACGCTAGCCGTCCGTAATGTAGGAGTGATAGATTAGAAGGAAGGCACCTAGTCAACACCGCCCACCGCCAACTCTTAGGCTACTCTTTTACCATCGAATAGTGGGATTAACCGTTACATTACACGCCTCCACGGCTGAAAAGGCAAGTATATTCGGTGACGGAGATTCGAAATCGCGACAAGCAGATTGTATATCGAGCGACCTAACAAACAGGCCAGGGCCTTTTTATATCAATATCATTATTATTAACCAATTTTTGTTTTCGTTTGGAGTATATTATTTTATAAAAGGCTTGATACCATGTTTTGAATACCATGTTTGCATTTTTGACTTTAATACAAAAGTGTAACTCTATACACATCTGTGTGTATATACATATATGTATATATATATTTCAATTTGTAATCTTTGTCATAGATGTCGGCAGCGAAATATGTGTGTGTGGACTAAAATTTGAAGTTAATAGGTCTGCCTGAGGTGCGCCTACTTTAGGCAAGCGGAGTCAAGGCATTTTCAAGAACATATGTTTCCTGGAGAATTTTTAAAATTTGAATGAAGTTTGGGCCTATTTTGACGTGGTAGGATAAATCAGGGAAAAAGAACAGAAGCGAAATTAATATGAAAACAAGCAGTTTAATGACCAACTTACATTATATCTTATTCTATATTTGTTTACTCTTTATCTTCAGCTACCCAATTAATTTTTTACCATTTATCTGTTTATAGTATTGTATAATTTTGGAATAAAACTCAATAAATCTCGGAAAAATTATAAATCTTAAAAAATTTATGTAGAGTTCAAATAGTGTTTCTCTGTCGATCCTGTTCAGACGCTTATGTTTGTAAATATAATCAAGCAAAAATACATTTCTCACTACTTTAATACGAAAAGTGAATAGATTATTTTTGTATGACATAGAAGTTGTAAATTTCAATGAACAAAACTGAAACCTTACATTATTTCATTAGTACCTTAATCCTGTGTAAATTTATTATACTTTATCAAAACTGACAATCATAATATTTGAATATATTAAGAGGGCGTTCATGTAATGGCATAAGCAAAGCAAATAGGTGGATGGAAACATCCAACAAGGTTACAATGAGTAGTTATCGAAAACATATTTTGGCACAGTTACAAGAAAGAAAGAAAGAAGAGTCTGCTGCTTTTCAGGATCTTATATCGTTTTGTAAGTAGCATTTAGTTGTAAGCATTACTATTTCTCATTTTGCGTTAAAATTGGAGTACAGCCTTTGGTTTATTTGTGTCGTGACTTCAGACTTGCTTTCAGTGTTCACGTGAATTGTCCCCCCCCCCCAATAGTTCAGCTGTAAATGAGGGTTTATAATGCTAAAATTGCCTTTTTTATTTTTTACTCGCGGCGGGCACAGCACAGATAGCCCATTTTATAGTCTTTTGCTAAATAACAACAAACACGTGAATCATATTTATAAATTATATTGCAGTTCTCAGTGAGTTGTCTGGATAATAATTAATATGAGAATAACTATCCACCAATAGGACTATTAGCCTGATTAGATATTACTTTTTAAATTTTAGATGTGAGTACATAAATATATATTTTTTCAAGCTAATGAACTTCTTGAAATATAATGTTTGGATGATTTTTTTACTGACTGTTTCAGAATGTTTGATGTGCTGTCCTGTGTTGATGACAAATTACATAGGAACTTAGAAATAATGTTCTTAATTTTTCATATTTAAACATATAATTTTTTTTATCTTTTTAGATTCATTATATGATATACCCTTAATTAGAAAATGTTTATTTCACCAATCCAGACTAATTACTATAACATAGTGAAATACCACACTTATTTCCAGATATAAACTTAGCTGTTTCTTCTAGATATAATATTTATAAATTTCAAACTATTTCACTGAAATATCTCA
>NW_013665874.1:774557-777758 GCF_000517525.1 Limulus polyphemus | reverse complement strand
AACAAATTTGTAGGTCTGTAATAGATTAACACAATCTCAAATGAAAAGTTTAAAGGGAACATCTTGGGTTTGGGGGACCAGCTGCCCTTGACAGCTTGCTCTCATTTTAAATACAAAAACAGAAATATCTGAATTGACATTGTAGTGTACAGCTCATTGCATTGACTCATTGTCAAAATAATTTTACTGACTGGAAACTTTCATCATGTTTAGACAGTTTAGGATATAACATTCATAGTCATAGCACCATAGAATAAGAATATTGAATGTCCATTCTTTCAAAAGAGCTAGATTGCCAATTCCAGTTGTGATGCATAAATATATATGAGACCTGCAGCTAACACTATACATGCACACAAGAAAATAACATCAAGGAAATGAAGATAAACATTATCAATTCATTCATGAGAAATTGCCACCTTTTAGGTCATATCCTTGGTGTTTTTATCCTAAAATTTAAACTATAATTAGTAAAAAAACCTCTAGGCTGGTTTAATGGATGAAAATAAAATCATAAGCCTTTGTGATTCTGGGTTCTAGTTAATCATTATCAAAGTTCTAACTAGAGGTGTGCAATTAGTGGAATTTGTTGATTGGTTAATCATTGGGCTCATCAGTCAATTGTATTCAACTAATCTATTATTCTTGTATGAGACTGATTTTCTTAATTTCTGATTATTTTAGATATTTTTGAACTATCCTTCATCTAATACAATAGACAACTTCATGAACAACAATTTAGGAATAAGATACTTTTTTCAATCCTAAACTGTTTTACATGAAAATGTATCAGATATGCAGCTTAGTACAAAAACATGCAACAAGCTGAAAACATGAATAATAATACCCTTCTGTAGGTTTCTCTTTAAAAATTTTTACAATACTATCTACTTGAAAGTGAAAAAAATTTATGTCAATCCTGTAAAAATAGACAGTAGAACATTTACCATTTGACAAGAAACCTTGTGATGAGAGATCGTGTTATAATAAATGACCTCTTTGTACAGTTTAAAATTATTCATTAAGTAGAAATTAAAGTATTATAAGAAATATTAAAGGCACAGTAATATGAAGAATTCTTTAACCACAGGCATTTTGGAATCTTTTTCTTACTACATCATCATTGTGAAAAACTTAAAAATATTTAACTTTTTATAAGCATAAAACATCTTGAACTTTTAAGCAAAAAGTTGTTAAAATCAATTGAAATTTAGAAAGAATGTACTAAAATTATATGTTTGCATTTTACATCACAGGCTGGAAGTAACTAGAAACGTATGTTGATAAATAAATAAATCAAACAACTTAAAGCTAGGCAGTGTTTAAATGACACATGATGACAGCAATACTTTTTGCCATTGTTGGTGCTTCCTCTAATCGTAATTAAATAGTATTTATGTTCATGTAATTATAGGTTAATGATATAACAGTATCACATATTGTTAGATTGTTATTAGTCCATGTCTAATTTCAGACAAATACCATTAAATGAGCAAGTTATTTAGCAATCAATATTTTTTTGAGTGAATAAATCATAACTAATATTAACTTGCTTTAACTTAATTTTGTTAAAGTAGTCTTACTCTAAGTAACACTGGCTATATTTGGAGCTTGAAATAAGGAAGTAGTGTATCAAGTCAAGCTGCACTATTATTTAGACATACAAGGTAAACACACAAAGAAAGCCATCACTGGGACTAGTTATGCAACCAACAGTCAATAGCATATGTGTCACATTTGTCAATTATATAAAAGCAGAACACCTGCATACCACTGCACACAGTCATGCTAATGGAAGTAGTAATAAATATTTTGATTACTTGAATAGTTGGAATAATCGAAAATAATAATAATTGGAAGCATTAATTTTAATTAGTTGATTACTTCCCTGTGTTATGATGCTAATTTAGATTATTTTAAGCTGAACAACCTTAAAATAATCTAAAACAATAATGAGAAACTCTAATGGCAATTCAAAATTATCATTTGTGGTTATCCCTTGTTTTTCAAAATCCCTTAGAGTGCATTGTAGCTTTTCATGTTCTGTGGTAAGATTTAGCAGTATCAGTTTAAAGGTATAAAGTTTTTTGGTCACCAAGAATAAAACTAATCTTGTGTATACACACATTTCATTAGTATAACCATGCCATTATATTTGTTTGGTATGATAATGACAATGTTGTTATTGTTAACGAGCTCTTAAGACAGAAAGTTCATCATGAGTGAGAGAGGAGGAGGTTTTATAAGAGTTGTAGTTGTAGAAGGATGATAGAGCAACATTTTTATTTTTGCTCTAATAAGGATTTCTAATTATATTATTTATATTATTAGTTATATTTATATTAATAGTTGCTACCATTATGAGCTTATAAGAATATTTAACATTTGTAACCGAATCAAATGTAATGAAGAATAATATGTAAAATATTAATAAATTGGAAAATTTAACCATTCACAATATTATGCCTTCTATATTCATTCTTTTTATAAAATATTACAAGATGGCAATTAAAGATTATTGTTTGATAACAGTTTGTGTTAAGTATTGTTCTTCTAATTACAAGCATGCACTGTAAAATGTGTGATAGAAATTTTAATGTCACATTTGGCAAAGGAGGATATATGAAGTTTTAATACTTTTTAGCTAAACAGCATACAGTCTGCTTCTTTATAATAGTACAATACAAGTGGATACTTTCCATAACAAAATTGTGATACATTTTACAGTGCAGAATCATTACTTTCTATTATTAAGTAAATAAAATAGTTTATCCAAATTATTCATCTTTAGTAATGTCACTTTTTAGCTAATTCACAAAACGCCTCCAGTGTGTGTGACTTGTTTACGTGGAATTAATATTAATTTCTGATTACAACAAGCTATCCACTTAAGAGTAGAACTAAAAATCAATCTGATAACAAGTATAGTTAATTGAATATACTTTTCGTTTATTATTACTTACAAAGATTATAATGCATTTTTTATCTGGTAGGTACTCTCACTGTTAACAGTATTTTTGGTCAGAAACCTAATAATATCCCACTAATTTCAGTCAGCTTAAGAGATTTAGGTATTTAAGATGATAATCTCTATAATAAAAGTATAATACTTAAAAACAACAAAATTAGATATATATTAAACCCACTAATCAATACTGTTAATGAAAGTAAAAGTAAAGAAAATAATATAGCGTACTTGTT
>NW_013665874.1:771786-773970 GCF_000517525.1 Limulus polyphemus | reverse complement strand
TTTTTGATTAGTTGATTAATTTCATGAGTCATGACAATAATTGATTAAACTGAACAAACTTGAATTAATCAAAAATAATAATGGAAATCATAATGGCAATACTTAGATTACTGGATAGTAGAAATAATTGAAAACAATAAGGAATGAAAACATTAATTTGAATTATATGATTATTTACATGATATTGATAGATTTAATCGTAATTTCAGTTACTGGATAGTTGAAATAATCAAAAGCAGTAGTAATAAGAAAGACTAGTTGATTATTTTGGTGATGTTAATTGTGTCAGTTATAATTTTGATTGATTAATTATTTTACTTGGCACTAATCAATATTATCAGGTAATTGATTATATCGATTTATTGAGTTAATTGCCTAGTTCTAATGGTCTTTGAATATGTACATATTCCATAACATTGAACATTGTTTAGTGTTACATGTGTTTTTATGGGAATTTTATTCATTTGAAATAGATTATTTAATTATGTTTATTTCTATAACTGGCAGTATATTTTTTTCAATATTATTTTTTCAGGTAATCATTTGTTTGAAGGAGTTGATATTCTTCGAGCTCAAAATGTACAACTTACTGTCCAAAAAGAAAGGTTGCAACAAGAAAACTTGGACGTTCAGGCTCGAGAGTCTGGGTGAGAATTCAGTCTGTAAAACTGAGCTCTCTTATGTTTAGTATATTATTCACATTACCATGAAAATTGTTAAATCCCCACAAAGAATTGCATTGTTATAGGTTTACCATTACCTTCATGCACATAATTTGTGGCATGAGGGTTAACATTTAAAACCTGCAACTTTCAATAAGAATCAGCCTTTCTCAAAATGTTTCTTATGTAATTTTGTCAGGTAATTTTTAATTCTTCATTAACTCTATCATACTCAAATGGGTGCTTCCTGCCCCAAGGAAAAAAATGCACCATTGAATTTAAAAATTATCAAAAATGAACTTGTAGTTACTCTTCCACACATACATTTTAAATGAAAAACTTCAGATTTTGAATTTATTCAATTAAAAAAAATGTTATTTAATTTATACATAAAAATAAAAAAAATCGGATATTTTGATTTTGAATTGATTTCAGCATACTCAACATTAGTGTACAGTGAATTTCCCAAATTTTGTCTGATAATAATATGGCATTGGAAACCCCAAGGATGAAATTCAAAATAATTTTTAATAAATTGGTGCTAATTTGCACCTTGTAACTTCAGTAAAAGTGTAATTTTATCAATTTTAGACAGTTACTGCTTCTCAACTTTGGTTGTCATAATGTGATGTAATTGCCTATATTTCAGCTTTGAGAAGTCATAGGCTGGTGACCTACCCATCTAATATATCTTCCAGTTTAGTAGAGATTACTTTAGATATTGAAACAAAAGGATAAAAGCTTAGAGCTTAGTTTGGTGATTTTCTTATAGAAGAAAATAAGTTTAACAACTTCTTCCGCAATTACATTTCTGATGATTTTTTTTTAAAGCTTGATTTATTGCTTAATATTTCATATGAATTATGGTGTTACATTATGATAGCCAATGATCTACAAAATGAGATAGACATAATTAAATCATTTTGCTCTCTATTGTTTCGAGATTTGTTTTGCTTACAAGACAGCTGCATTAGGCCATATTTATATTAGACCTTATTGGCCTAAGAAACTGCTTGAATAGGCAAAAAAAAATCACTAAAAATAAATGTAAAAATGAGTATATATAATTAATATAAAACAGATTTAAAACTTATTACATATATTAAATTAAATATTTTGATTAACAATTAAAAAATATCTTGTTTATAAATCTGATTGGTAAAAAAGTTACTTTTATTGCATCCTAGTGATTGTAAACAGTGCAACTGGGATGTGATGTTTTTTGAATCAAACCTGGTATAAAATTTACAGTTTTTTAAAATAAAAAACTTTATAGGAAAGTTTTATTTGGCAGAAGCTACATAATCTGTATAAAGTTGATTTTGATATCCAACTATTTCATCCAATAGCTTTATTTTGCAAAAAGCAATGAAACAAACCATACCACAGGTATGTCAGATCACTGCGTGTGAGAGTTATAGTTAATTATATCTTTGGTACAAAAAGCAAATAAAGTACACATACTTTATCAAAACAACACACACACACACACACATATATATATATATATGTGTGTGTGTGT
>NW_013665874.1:765437-771362 GCF_000517525.1 Limulus polyphemus | reverse complement strand
ACACACACACACATATATATATATATATGTGTGTGTGTGTGTGTGTGTGTGTAAAAATAAAAATAAAATTGTAGAAAAAAAAGCTATCAAAGTTTTGGGTGGTTTAATAAGTACGAACAAGAACTGAGCCCAAAACTGAAGTACATGTATTGCATTAATATATAAATATCATAGGAGATTTTACAGTAATAAAAAAAAGCCTACACAAGAGTAACATGTAGAACTTCAAGCTTTGTAACAAAAATTATGCTTTTCTGCCAATTCCAAAGAAGATATTCTCATATTTACGTATAAAATTAGAATTGTTGGCAAATGTCATCTACTGTAAGTGATTGTTAGTGCTTTACTTTGTTAAGAGGTGCTTGTGGAAATGTTTTTTTATTTTTTCATTATTTGTACCTTTAATGTCTTAATATTACTTATGATACTCTATTTTTAAATAATTACATTTTTTCTGAAAATAGTTTACTTTTTTTGTTTAGCTATGATTTAGTATCTTCATTAGTATAAACAAATGTTCTTACTCACAGAGCATAATCTTTTTTTTAATATTTTATTTTAAACATGTATTACTGTAAACAGTAAGACACAAGAAAGTGACCAAATATTTTGAGTCATATTTTGTTATCTGCATATTTTAAAAAAGATATGATGAATTTTTGTATGTGAATAATTTAGTTCTTGAAAGTAATGACCTTTGACAAAAGGCATCAAGAACTCCTGAACTAGCCTTTATCTGTCAGCTTCTTAGGGCTAAATCCTGATTATTACAGTGTGTCTTGGGCATATGATAGTGCTTGGAACTGATGCTGTCTTCCAGAATCCCTTCATGCTTAGTACTGTTATAAATGTTTCCTACATTAGTACAGTATATGCCACACTTGATGTATTGTACATGAATCCCCTAACCAATCTTTACTCATGCACAGTTCAATTCATTACAATCTTGTCAGTAGCACCATACAAGTTAGCATAGCTATGTTAGTGTCAAAGGATGTTTTATTCCATTCTACTAGAATTTTAGTTTGAATTATTTACATATACGTAAACTAAAAGATATGTCATTCTAAACAGTAATTTCAGTTGCTATCTCAAACACAGTGCTCTGAAGTTTTTGTAAGAAACATAGTTTAACACAAGTCTATATAAATCATATATAATTTTTACATATTTAGATATTTATAATATAAACTGAGACAAATGTTTAGATAAAAAAGAAAATACTTCGAATATTGGAAAGAAACAACCATCAAACACATTATTTACTATCAGTTGGTGTATATATATATATATTACTCAAGTGGGGTCCCACATGGTAATAGTAGATACAAAACATCTTGTGTGATACTAAGCAGCAGTAAAAAGTAAAAAAAACCTAATAAGGTAGTGAAAGTGAAATGAACCAATGTCGTCATCATTTTGTTTTTATTGATATTGTGTTATGCAGAAATATCTCGCAGAATGTTAAAACTTTTACAGTTTTGTTATGTGAAACACAGTTAATTTGATCATGGTCATTTGCTAATTCGGCAGAGTTTGTCAATGAGGCTATTTAAGAGTGTTGTTCCTAGGCTTTTCAGTTATGTGGTACCCATGTCTCCTTGTATCAAATTTAAGGGAACATAGTGGAAAGTTTGAGGGACACACTCTTGAGACGTAATGTTTTTCATATTGAAAATTATTAATAAGGATGAACAATTATAATTAGTTGATAGAATAGAATTGTTTTTTGCTAGTTACTTCCACAACATTATACAACATTAAATAATCTAGTTATTAATTTCTGAAAAAAAAAAAAGTAGCTAGGTAGCTTACCCCCTTGGATTCCTTCCCCTAATCTGTACCTGCTTATACAACATCAAAGAATACAGTTTTGCAATTATAAAGTAGAAACATAACACAGTATAAAATAAACAATATATTTACAGCTTATTTAATACTTAAGTGGCCAGAGAATTGATGGTGGGTGCCACCAGCCAGTTGCCTTCCCTCTAGTAAGCAGTTCAAAATTAGTGACAGTGGCAAATAACCTTAGTAGCATCACAATATCACAATAACAAAGACAGGATGAGTAAATGTAATGACAATGGGAATCAAACCTGAGGCCATCAAATCACGAAGCATCCCAACATCCACCCATTATGTAGCTTTGTGCTTGATAGAAAAACAAACATAATGGCTATATTTCATTTACTTGGATATTCAGGACATTAATCGAATAGTTTATGGGACACAAGTCGATTTAATCACAACTCATAGGTTATCAGTTATATTGAATCACCCAGCTCTAATCGTGAGAGCAGGCATTTTCGTCGGATTCATTTCTATCTTGAAGGTGTCAAGACTCACTAGGAACTTATGTATTGCTCCTGCATATTGTGATATTTGCTGATTTTGCATTTCTTTTAGTTAATCAGATCAACACTTCCCAATATGTTCCAATTCATAGTTTGTTTTCATCATCTTTTGTTATAAATACATTTTATTTCACTTACTTTTGTTACTCAAATACAGGTCATTTGATTGTTTTAATTAATGCAATAATTCTGTCAACCAGATGATCAACATCTGCTTCAGCCACTTTTTTGTTTTCTTGTGTTTATAAATAAAGTGTTTATACAGGAATACAAAGTCAATCATAAACCTACACTGTAATTACTTATCAAGTAAAATTAGTATGCTTTTATAGAGTTTTTATAATTATATTTTATAAAATTCAGTGTCACAGAGTTAAAACAAGTATTCAGTCATGTACAGTGTACAAACAGCGTGTACCAAAATCCTAACTTTCTAAAAGAAAAAAAAAACCAAAAACAATGTAAGATCTCAATAATATTATGAATGGTCAAATTTAAAAATTCATTGTACTTCTTCATTTTGGATTTCTTGTTAGGTTTGAAACCCCAACTTATTGATACATGTAAGTGCAAAATTAACTTATATGAATTGATATTTCCATACATGTGGAATTGCTCCCAAGTGGTGTAGAAATTTGTTAGCAAACCTTAGAACTTTAATAGCAGTTAGCTGACCTGTACTAAAGCATTGAAAAGTTGGGGATGTTATAGTTTGCTTGGAAAGTATGTAATCTTTATTGAAGTCAGAAAAGAAGATGAGTGGACATACTTGCATATTATACGATACCAACAGAATTGTGCAGATACCTAATAGTATGTTTGTCTATTGCAAATTTCTAATTAAAGGTAGGTAAAATAGTATTTCAATACTGTGGCAGGAAATGTCAAAGTTGGCAAAGCATTGAAAACTATTAGGAGTAGTAAGTTATAGTTGAAATCACACTTGATTGTAGTTATTTTTATCACATTTTTCTTTGTTATTCAGTTATAGATTTCAAATTAGAATAGTAAAAACAACAATTCAGCCCTATAGACCACAGTGTAGCTGATTTACTTTAAGTAACAAGATCTAATACTCATCTGTATCTTTTTTTTACACTATATTTTAAGTGCATGCACTTAATATTTAAACATTATGTACAATATGGCTACAGATATGTTATAACTGCAATTAGTTTATTACTAATTCTTAAGTCTGTCTTTTAGGACTGGAAAATCAAATGAAAAGACAATGACACTTGAAAAAAAAGTATACCAGTTGCAAGAAGAACTTACTGAACTACATAGGAGGAAAGGAGAGGTTGGTTTATACATACTTTACATAAAAAAATGTTTTACTGCTTATACTGTTTATATTCTTATATAATGTATTGAAATAATTTCTTCAGAAAAAAGTAACATAATGACTTAGAAAAAAAACAGACTAAACTGTACGCTAAATGCTAAGAAATCTCTGATGCTATAAATATCTCCACACTTGGTTTTCTATTTTTTCTTTTGAATAATGTAAGAAAGTTGCATGAAAAACCACATTTTCTATATTCTATTTAAACTTTAAAATATTAGTTTGTTTTGTAATTGATGTCATTAGATTAAAGTTTGGGAAATATATGTAATTCTGTGTCTAAACTTTTACTGCTAAGGCAGTATACAGTGTAGGTTAGAGTTCTTAATAATCAATATTTTCCAATAGAATACCTTAATTCTTCTCATATATTAGCTTTTCCCAATTTTGTGCTGCCCTTTATATGCACAATTTGTTCACACTAGCCTTGAGACTTCTACCTAAACTCATGTAGCATGGAAATGAGCATGCAACAACCATCCACCAATAGGAGTGTGACACACACCCTTCTAGCACAGTTGACTCCCTCTTTACTGGTTGTTCAATCATCACCTTGAAATTTGGCACTCGTGTAACAACAAGCCTTTTTTTTTTTGCTCGTGAACTTTCAGATATAGCCATTTTTTGGTGAAAGTATTTATTGTTGGATTTTCAATTTCCAACATTTTATGCACCTGCATATTTTGTGGCCTTTTATTTCTACATTATTTCACAAATGTCCCTAACTTCCTCTCTTGTTTGTTGTGAAACAACACAAGTTGTTCACACTAGACTAATGACTTATAAACCTTTGTTTGATTTCTTTCATTTGCCTGTGTGATTTTACTAGAATTCTTTTTTATCTGGAATCACATGTTGTGTCCACATGCCAGTGATCATCCTTATCCCCACTGGTTTCCCGTTTCTCCAATGCTCCTTCTTTTCCCCTTTCTGTTTCTGGTCTACTGCTTCGTCTCCCCCTTCCCCTGTTACCAACAGTCCTCCCACTGCTCGTAGACTTCATTACTATCTATCTTGGTGGTGACTACATTATAGGCTCAGGATCAGTAGGACCCATTTAGTTCAGTTTACGGACATTTTCCCTCTGTTTGCCGATTGTTGGGTACTGGGAGTTCTGTCAGAAAGCCTTACCATTCGTTTTTTCCTCTCTTCCTCCATTGTCTTTTGTTCCTGTTACTTTCCCGCTTCCAAGAGGTCTTGTTTTCTTACCAGTGTTGAACCTAATAGCTAATGCTACTATTAGACGGTTTCTAATCCTTCTCAAGGATTTTATCCCTAAGTAATCAGTGGATAGGTGTCCAGTCATAGATATTTCATGACTCATTCGGTTACTTGACATTCCTCGATTTCCCATGGTGACTTTTTCATCCCAGGTCTTTGGATGACCGAGTTGGATGTTTCATATTATTATTTTCTCATTTGGCTCCATCCCAACATGCCTCTTACAGCCATTCTCTTCTCCTTTGGGAGGTGGTGCATCTAAGTTTATTGGTCAATCTGGAGAAGTAATATCTCGCACCCACTCAATATCTCATTTTATTTGGGTATTTTTCAGTTCACACCTTCACAGGGCCCAGCCTTGTACCTTTTGCTTGAGGGATATGGAGTGATTAGTTTCCCATGCCCTATCCTCCCCTTCTCTCACTGTGTGGGAGGTTCTCTCTTGTTTAGGGACTTGGGCTTCCATGGAATATCTTATCCCCTAGGTCATGCTCACTTTCAACGTCTACAGTGGACTCTGCACAACCACTGGATCCACACTCTGGATCCTTCCTCCTTTCTTACTCAAAGACTTTACCAATACCACAGAGGGAGTGCCTCTTCCTTCTTCTCATCTGGGTTTCCATCTGTTTCCTGATGTGTTCTTGAGGGGCATGTTTCGACTCAAGTTATTTTGTTTAGTGGTCTTGTGACTACTCAACCCTTCATATCAGTCATAACTTTTGTCAGTATGTTGAGCAGGGGATCATTTTCTTATGATGGTTCATGGACGTCTAGTGATGACCCATACAGACAACTCTATAGTTGTCTTCTAGATCAATTGCTAAGGGAACACCCGGTCCCGCTCTCTGTTTCCACACACTCGACCTCCTTTTCTGGGTCCATTCTTTGTAAGAACATTTAATAGAATGCCATATTTCAAGTGTCAAGAATCATGTCACAGATCATCACTTGATACTAACTCATAGATACATTTGTTCTTCCTCCCTTCTCTGACATCAC
>NW_013665874.1:764442-765282 GCF_000517525.1 Limulus polyphemus | reverse complement strand
CCTCTTGTTCCTTGTATAATCTTTCATATAAAACATATTTCTTACTTCTTTTTGTCATGAGATCTGATTTGTATGCCATTCTTGCTTTCTTTTTTTTTTCCTATTGTTCTTCTTCATCCTGATTGTACTTTTCACCCTAAAATGTCTGTGGCTATAAAGGGGACAGCATGTGGAGTCAATTTGTCACCTTTATTCTCATTCTGATCCCGATCATCTTCTCTGTTCTGTCCATGCAGATCGATGTTATTTGGCTCAGACTACTCCTTTTCATGGCTCATGCACCCATCTAATTATTCCGTGGAACTCCTTTTCTACCCAAGGTCTTTCTCCCATTACTTTCATGGGGTGACTGTGGCAGATCATCCATCTAGCTTATACTATTTTGGATGTGGAATCTCCTCAACCGTTTTATGTCTCCGCTCACCAAATCTAACACCTTTCTCTCTCTCTCTCTCTCTCTGACTACTCACTTCCATTGTCTGTTGGAGGAGATCATGCAGGCTGGTGTGTGGACTACTTTGCATACTTTCATTGCACATTACCTTCATCGTTGGAATATCTGCTTCCTCTCATTGCCATTTCCCATACACCTTACTGGCTCTCACTGGGTCAGTTCTTTTCTTCTCTGTTCCATTTACAGGGGCCCTACTCTACATCTCAGGATCCCTTTGAGTGGCATGTGGTGCCTGCCAGGGTTTACATATATTTAAATTTGTGTTATGCAGCCATTAGGGTTTATAACACTTACTGATGAGATGGGGAGTTCCATAAAATCATTAGAGGTTTCCTCACATTGTATTATTTACTAAACAAGGCCCAATCCAGACTCTACCTACTCAT
>NW_013665874.1:759482-763486 GCF_000517525.1 Limulus polyphemus | reverse complement strand
CACAGTGGCACCCCGACCAACTCTTTCCATTTTTGGAAATGCTACCTTATATACACTTACTTCTATATATGAATTGAATAACCAAATGGAAGCTCAGAATGTCCCCATAATGGCTTTCTCAGCCACTTTAACGTCTTTGGATACAAAATTTCGTATCTTTTTAGACTAAATACATCTTAGTTACTAGGCTTGATAAATTATAGTGGAATTCTATATTATTAATGTAGTAATTTATGATTTTTTAGTTATTCAAATGTATATACAAAACCTAAAAAAAATCTTTTTGTTTCATATCCTCCATGTGCAAATTTTTCAAAGGCATAGCAACCTACGTCAAGCAGCAACTGAGTACAAAGGTCGTAACTGGAAGAGATAATTGTTTGCTTTACTTTAACTACTGTTCTATGTTTTAAAAATAATAAGTTTAAGAACTTATTGGATAATAGCAATAATCTATATACATATATGATGTATAATAATGGAAATGTGACTATATTTTACAAAATACTATACTAAAACACAACCAAGACAAGTTACTTTGTACAGAACAAAGGTCAGTTTTATGTTATTTGATATGTTAACACGAGTGCACGTGAACCTCATCATTGTAACTTCTGTATTATTAGCCCAGGCATGGCTTAAAGTTCAATATAATAAAAATAATTACATCTAGTACATTATGAGGCTCCATATAAACCATGGACTACATTAAAACTATTAGGTGTAAACAGTTATACAGCACTGTTATTTGCTAGGTAGTCAACTGATCTTCAAAATTACCTTAGGCAATAATGCATTTAGTAATATTGCCCAGGTTTAGTTACAATACTCACAACCATTTTTGTTGTAGGCTGGTGGAACGATATTAAATAATAATGAAGAAGAACAAATTGGCAATCCCATTATGAACTACTATTGTGATTCATGATTCATCTTGATTTTATATATGTGTACTACTTATTTATATTATCAATAACAGATTGATAGCCCACGTGATAGTGTATAACTTGTGTAAAGTCATAATCTGATTTAACAATAAGATATATCAGTTATATACTTAATGGATTTTGCTGTATTTAGTATTATATTTTATGCCTTATGATTTAAATATTAACTATGGCAATATGCCTATAAAGAATCTGTTATTACCTCAAGTTTAGAAAAAAAGCTCCTTTTCTTAAATTTTGAAAACATGTTTTGAAATATATTGTATATATTTTTTACAAAAGTTAAAGGATGCTAGTGCTTGAGAATTATAAAATTGCTTCTTGGTCTTATACAGAGTAACAGGTTTACCATGTTCACATTATCATAAACTAGTTGATTATGACTTGCTGTTTCACCTTGATCTTAAATATTTTGTGTATGGTTCTCCATTTTTCCTTTATAAAAATCTAAATAATTGGAAAGATGTAATATTTAATGCTATATGATCTTGTACTAATTTCTAGAAGTTCAAATGTATCTATCTCTTTGTATTTCACATTATTTTCAATTTTATAGCATACGCAGCAGCTTATTGATTTACGAAACATGCTTGAAGAAAAAGAAAAAGAATTATCTTCCAAGATCTCCAGGTATTTTAAGATAACAACTTTTAAAACAAGTGGTACAAAGAGGTGTTAAACATATATATTTCATTCTAGGGTGAGTTTTTGAGTTTGAAATTCATTGTAATAATAATGTTATTTGAATTGAATTTATAAAGTCAGTGTAGAACTGACTTGTGGTGCTTCTTTGAGCTGTTGTAGTATTTTTGGTTTTGTTAAAACTATATTTTTATTAAAATTCATTGACACTTGTTCAATGTTAAAAAAACTCGCATTTTATAAAACAACAATTACTTTTTACAAAATTCTAAAAATGAGACTGTTTCCAGTCTCAAATTTACAATAAAATACAAATAACTTAATGTATAGTGTAAAAAAAAATTAAAAAAAACCTGATGAGACTGGAAACCGTCTCATACACTCTACATGTTTTAACATATTTTACTGCATCATCCTCAGAAGTGTAATGTTTACAAAAATAACATTTATACCATTACAAAATCACCAATTTACATACTAAATAATTTCACACCATCTACTGACAACATTTCCATCAGTTCCATCATCCTTATTCAATATTTTAAATTTACTTTTTTATATTTAATTATCTCAATAGATTCACGTATATTCATGCTAATAAAATTTTTAGGTTGAGCTAAAATAAAAGTTCTTTTCCCATTGAATTATGTGTTTAGTTTTATTAATATATTCTGCTAAAGGTGAAAGAGTAATATTATTGTTTTTAACATTTCTTTTGTGTTTATTTATTCTGGATTTTAAATTTCTTCTAGTTTGTCCTGTATATATATATTTCACATTAACATGATATTATATACAGTATTATGTACAGTAAGTTATTTGTATTTTATTGTAATTTTGAGACTGGAAACAGTCTCATTTTAAATATTATGTTAAAAATAACTGTTGTTTTACGTGAGCTTTTTAACAATATTTTTGTATTTTGCATTGGTTACTATGAGTTTTGAAATGTGTATGTTAATTTAGAAATTCTACAAAACAACATCTTCAGTCTAAAACATAACATTTTCATTTAACAGTATTAAGGTAGTGAAGTTAACATGTAGTAGATTTAAAAGAGCTTTTTCTTTCATCAGATGTAAACTTCTAATGAGATAAGGGTTCTGCACATTTGTGAAAGCCAATGTTTTCCCTAGTTTTTTATTCTTGAAGCCACTAGTGACTAATCCTTCCTAAAAACATTAGTCATTTGATAAATTCAGCAGTCATTATGCATGCACAAAGGTCCTCAAGATTGTTATTAACCCAGTTTATAATCCACTTATATCTTAATCACTGTATTGTAATTATTTAATTGAACCATTTTAATATTGTGTCACTGTATGTACAAAGATAGTCATTTACAGCTGTAAAACTGTAGAACTTGTGCTTCAGATTTAATTACTAATGATATACTATATATGTTCACAGTTATTGAAATACATTATGTATATGTTTTTCTTTTCTTGCAGCTTTTGATAGGATTTTACATCATACTGTATGGCAATGAAACACAAACAGCCCAATATTCTACCTACAGATTTCTTTTAAAATATATACTCAGCTTTCATTTTTCTAAATTATACTTTATAATGCAATATTTTTGGATGGAAGTCAGTGTCACAATATGTTAACTTAAATCTACCAGTGTACGTGTACAGTATTAATCAGCATGTCATTCCAGAACTAGTTTTCTAATAAAAAAGTTGCATGTATTTATATGTTTCTAAAGTAAAAAAGACTTACGATTGTTACACTTTAGCTTAAACTATGTACCTTTGTTTTTAACTGTACAAACCAGATATACTGTTTGGTACAGTATGCTTGTTTTACCTTTCCAAGTAATAGTAATATTGTTATATCCTAACTATTAGTATTACCAGATGATTCATCAAGTGGAAAATGAAGTTTTATAATAAATATGAAAAATATGGTGATATCATATCATCTTTGATATGATATGGTGATATCATCTTTAATTATGGATGTTTTTGAATTTCTTCAAATTTTATCATCAGCATTGAAACCTCAGAAAATTACTTTTTTCCATTTGAATGTATCTACAGAACTCTTAAATCCTTTCCTAGTTTTAACAAAGATAACACACCAAACATAGAATTGCTTATCAAAACTAAATTAAAAAATGCAGCATTGTCCTCATTCTATAACTTCAACCCATTAAAAACCTCTCTCCTAATACAAAGGTTGAGTTATCTGCCTTAAAATAACTTGCCACTAACCGAAATGTCGTTATCTGGCCAGATAAAGGTGCAGGTGTCATAATTTTAAACAGATCTGATCATGTCTCCAAAATGGAAGACATTTTAAATGACAGAACAAAGTTTAAACCCCTCGGTAATGATTGGCTTAAGCTTACTCTCAAAGATGAGGAAAAGCTTCAATGGACTTTAAGGTATTTCAAAAATTATAAACTCA
>NW_013665874.1:742843-758482 GCF_000517525.1 Limulus polyphemus | reverse complement strand
TTAGATATTTTACATTTGAAAGCATTGTAATGTTCACTGATAATCAGCCAAAGGTCGTTAACATTTACTTGCTAATGTAAAGTTATAGCGTGAAAATTATAACAAGCACTAAATGGTTATGAGATCGGTCCCAGGGACCGAGCCTGTGCTGAAAGAGTTAAACAGTTATATTCAACCAAAAATGCCCTGCACTCTAACAAAAATTCAAATGCTTTTTATTTTTCCCTCAAGGATAATCACTTTGTTTTTAATGGTCATCTTTATGACCAGATAGACGGAGTGATGATGGGATCACCTCTAGGTCTGACCCTTGCAAATATTTTTCTTTATTATTATGAACGTTCTACTTTAGGACTGATATTTTAGTCAAAGATAACACACCAAATATAGTGAAAGTAATTTGTGGCTGTAAAAATGTGCCTTTAATTTAGGATTGACATGTTTCTTTATTTTTCTGGAACATAATTAGACCCTCAAAGTCTAAATTCAGTCTGTTCCTTGCAAGGTACAATGCAGTCTGCACAGCCGACAAGATGGCATCCTTAACTTGCTAAACACGTTACTTGCTCTTAACATGGTTGCATTTCTTGGACTTGTTTAGCAGCAGTATGATATTTTAAATGGCTCTGTTTGGTCGTATCTTTCAGGATATCTCGGCAGCCTTTTATAAGAGCATTGCTTTTGTTTGCAGCAATGGGATAACTATAGATCATCTCATAATTTTCAGTACTGTAGACAACTCATGGATATAGTTTTTAATAAGTCTGAACTTTTGTCAATGTTTTATTATTCTTTTACCTGACACATTTGAATCTTGTTTTTTTCTATGGGGTTATGTTGTTCACTTTCTTGAACTGTTGGTATTTCATTCCTACTGTATGTGAAGAAAGAGTTGATTTTTTCTGTGACTTTTTTCAATACGAAGCCCTTTGATTTATCACTATATGGCATATCTTTTCAAGTTAGAGAGAGAAAGAAGAAAAAGCTGAGCTCTTTGGAATGTTGGTAGTAACATTTAACAATTTTTCACAAATTACAAATTGTTTTGGTTTATAATTTTATCATTCCTTCCGTCATATTATTATATTGTGTTTAAATTACAAAATGGTACTGAATTAATATTGCAAGTAAATTGGCATGCAAACAAAAACAATTGTCACTAATGATAATTAACCTGATTTTTTCTTTGTCACTTTCAAAAAATTTTGTTAAATGACAAGCAACAGTGAAAACTGGTGGAAGTTTTGCCACATCTTAATGTATCAAACTGTTTTCTGCTCTGTATAGAACAATCAGTAACTTATTAATCATGTGTAAGTTAAAAAATACTGAAAAAAAAACAAAATATCGAAGTAGACTAAATATTAATATATTTTTCAATACAAAATGCAACCTTTATAATGCTAGCTATTTCAAACAACCCTAAATATGACCTGGTGGCTAGTTTGTTGGACTGAGGATCTGAAGGTCTTTGTTTGAAAACCTGGTGCTATTAAACATGCTTTGCCTTTTCAGCCTTAAATGCATTATAAAAGTATCTGTTTATCACACTGTTCAGTTTAGGGTAGTTGCTTTAGGTATCATGTGCTGTGGACTGGTTGCTTTTCTTATTGTCAACAAATCAAAATTAGCGTTGGCTATGCCTGAACCACAGGAATCGCTGACATGGCTGTTTAGCTCGTTATGTGCATAAGATGTCATTCAGGTAAACAGACAATTTCTAACCAAAGCTAAGAAATTTAAAATTAGTATGAAATGAAATGTACAGTTTTGTTTAAGTTTGTGTCTTAATTTGGCATACAAACATTGAAGTTAAAAAAAAATACATTTTTTTTTATATAGGTTACAAGACACAGAAGCAGCTCTTTCGGCTCTAAGACTGGCTTGCAAAAACTTGGAACAAACGATAATTGAACAGGAGTCAGCAAACCAAGTAAGTATGTTCACTTACAACAAACAGTACTTGAACATGAGTTAGCTAGCCAAATAGAACACATAGCACTAGAACAGGAGTCAGCAAACTGAGTAAATATGTGCACTTACAACAAACAGTGCTTGAACACGAGTTAGCTAGCCAAATAAGCAGATACAGTTAGAACACATAACACTAGAATAGGAGTCAGCTAACCAAGCAATATGAAAAGAAGTTTGCAAGTGAAGTAGATATTCTTAGAATAAAACAGTGTTAGATGAGAAGATTAAAAGTATGCCAAATTTTCAATTATTTTTAAATAGCAGTGGAAAAATAAATTTAATATATTAATAATGTTAGTTAGAAAAACAAACAAAGTATATAATTTCGGGAAAAAACAAATTTAGTACAGGAATTATTTTGAAGTGTCTGAATAAGTGAAAAATCAAATTTGATCATATGCTTATGCTTACTGGGCAGTTGCTGTAATCAAATAAGCCATTAAGTCCCAATGATACTAGCCTTATTCTTACTCAGTGTTTTATTAAACTAGAAAATTCAATTATCCTTAGTTGATGTCTGTCAGCTTTCAAAGTTTTGGATTCATTTATTGCTATTTTATGTAAACTTATGATGGTTTAAAAGCTGTTACTTGGTCAGTTTTTGCAGAAGTTATTTCAGTTATTTAGATCTAGATCAGACTAGTAATACTAACCAACTACCAAAATACTGAAAAATCAGAGATTCTAGCTCATGACTTGCTCTTTAAATAAAAAAAGGGATAATACCATAAAAATGTGAAACAGAATAGCTCAAACTCATAACTTGCTTCTCGACTGACTGTTGAAGTACTCAAGTGAAATGTTGAACACCAGATTATTTCTAACTTGTGAATGTACAATGTACTTTGTGGCTTACTATGTAAATAGACTTGGTGAATTGTAGCAAATTACCTGCTTAAAAGCTACTTGCAAAAACAGGAAGAAAATATTGTATTCTCTTGTTAGTAAACATCTAAATTTGACTGTACAGTAAGTACATAACATCAGAACAAATAGTATTAGAACAGAAAACTTTTGATTTCAGCTTCAGTTGTAGTAAGTGGTACTTATATTCTGATAGAAGCTACACAGGCAAATTTTAAAAGAGGTGTCTATATACTTCTAATATATGTTACCTAGATACTGAAAGATGAATATGAAGCTCTCCAACTGGCTTTCTCAAGCTTAGAGCAGAAACATCAAAAACTGGAAAAGGATCACAGTGACCTGATAACAAGGTGGATGGCTCACAAAGCAAAAGATGCAGATAGATTAAATGCTGAAAATGAAAGGGTAGTAAGGTAAAAGTCTTTGGATCTTGCACTTAATAAGAATAAAATTTGCAGTAGTTGTGACTATAATGGCATATCTTTTGATTGTGAAATCTGTTACAAAAACTCAAATGTGCTAGAATAATGTAGTTATTTGCAAAAGCAAAATTCTTGTATTTCGTAGTTACAAAGTTTATTTATTTATTTGTTTCTATTTTTTTTTTAGTTTTAAATATGAAAAAAATTGTCTTACTTAGTAATAAAATATAGAAGTGCAGTTTGAACAATAACCAAAAGTTTTGTTGGAACTTGTATTTATTTTATTGTTGTTCGTTTTTTGTCTGAGTGTTTATGTATCTAAAACAAAATGTAGAAATACTTTTGTATTACTTCTCAGAATGTAATGTGTTAGCTGACGAGTTTTAATAGCTAACTTTGAGCTTGCTAATATAAAGAAAATTTCTGTTTTGTGTTTTTTTATAAGTACAGTCTTTTGTATATAGGGTAAAACAAGCACAACTTCAAAAAGAATTAGAAGAAGCAGCTAAAGAACCTGTTGTTGTGAAAGGAGATTAGTAAGTCTTGTAAATATATAAAAGATCTATCTTGATAATTTAAATAACTGAATGTTAGAGTAGCTCAAAAATATTTTAACCTTACCCTAATCTTTTACACAGTAAAGAAAAATACTTTAGTGTAAAACGATTTTGTAAGTCTTGTAATGTTACATTTGTTCCTTACTTGATAAAAGCTTTGTTGTCAGAAGATTTTAGTAAGCCTTGTAAGCTTACATTAGTCTCTTACTTGATAGATCAATAGATTGTTAGAAGATTTATTTAAGACTTGTAGTTTTACCTTAGCTTCTTACTGAAGATTTTGGTTAAGTCTTGTACCTTTACCTTAGTTTCTTACATGATATATTAATAGTTTGTTAGAAAATTGTAGTAAGCCTTGTAAGCTTACATTAGTTTCTTACTTAAAGTACACTACTTTCCAAAGTTTTAAATTCATCATAGAAACTAGGAATAATAGTACAAGGTTTACTAAAATCTTCTCAAGACAAAACTCAAGTAAGAAACTGTAGCACAGTTAAAAGACTTACTAAAACCATCTGACAGAGCTTTTCAATATATAAAGTATGAAACTACAATAAAATAACAAGATTTACTGCAATCTTTTAACAAGCAATTAATATACCAAGTAAGAAACTAAGGTAAAGCTACAAAGTCTAAAATCTTCTAACAACCTATTAATGTATCCTGTAGAGGATGTGCAATCTCGATACCAGAGAGGTGGTGTCTTACATGAGGTCTGATGTTTCTTCTCCTATGGGCTTAGAGGCTGAACTTGTGGGGAGCAGATTGGTGAGAATTTGGACTCTATATTTTTGGCTCCATCCTTTGTGCAGATAGCTAATCACGAGCCTCAGATGGACATCCCTCCTCCTGCATCGTTTTTTGCAACTATTACATCAAGTTTGTGGTGTCTTGATATTTCTCTGTGGCTTATGACTTTTCCATCTTTGTAGGGTGCAAGTCATTTGGCTGATTACCTAGAGTTGTGCATTGTTGTGCTCAGAGATTGTGGCTCAATTGAGAGAGGCTGCTGTCATGCCTTGTCCTCTCTGTTTATTGGATCAGCATGCCTTATCTCTCCATCGATTGAAGGACTCATATTTAGATTCTCAGATATTCATTTTTGCAGGTATTCCTCATTCCTTGAAATCTCGAGTGGATGTGGCCCATTTCCAATTTTTTCTTTAGGCACTGGCCTCCCACCTTTTCCAGTCTTCTACATGAAGGTTTACTGCATCTCCCAATCAGGTTTCCAGACCTCCTACATTGATTCCACCTTCTATCAGAACACAAGAGAGATTCTACCCATATCAGCGGATATCCTATGTTTGTATAGAGTGCCAACAATGGCAAAGGTGACTATCCTATGGGATCTGGTTATGTGGGCTCAACTCAGATGGTTCGGGTCTGTATGGGAGACCTTCACCTCAATCAGTGGGTCATTTCAGGTTCTTACCAAAGGGTTGGTTCTTCATTTCACATCTCTTGTCTTTCCCCTACCCAAAGATTGTCTTACATCCAATCATTGAATGCAAGATATCCAGGATCTTCTGCTCAAAAAAACTATAGTGTGTGTTGACTACTCTCTTGAGGGTTTTTATTCCAACTTGTTTATAGTAACAAAGAAGACAGGAGATTGGGGACCTGTCATCTACTTTTCTCATCACGTTCATTTTCTCCAGCCTCCTAGGTTTATAATGGAGTTATTTCTTTCCCTCCAGTGGCACTTTGCACCTGGTTTATGGATGACAAAGTTGATGTCGCTGATGCCTACCTTCATATTTCAATTGCAGAGTCTTCTTGTTGGTATCTCCATTTTGTGCACAAGACAGGTTTTTCAGTTTCGTGCTCTACCATTCAGCCTCACATCCATCCCATACGTCTTTTGCCGGATAGTCAAATCCTTTTCACATCATCTTCACTCAATAGGCATTCACACTCACCATTATATCTTGCACCTTCTGCCATTTGGCAGAGCTTCACACTCAAGCTCTTTTATTGGAAGCTGTGAGAGCTGGGTTTCTCATCCAAATAGAGACGTTTATTCTAACTCCCACAAAGTACCTCGTCCATATAGGGGTATTTTTCAATTCATGTCTCAGTTGGGCCCAACCTTCTTCTCTACATTTTCAGGCCTTGGAATGAGCCATTCTTTTAATACCTTTGTTTCCTTCTCCACCAGAGCATGTAGTTCATTCTCTTTTGGGGATGTGGCCATCCATGGAATCATCCATTTCTTTGGTTCTGGCTCACATATGCTTCCTTCATTGGTCATTACAGGACCATTGGAACATTTGCAAGGATGCACTGGATTGTCTGGTGACTATCAGCATCCACCCCACTCAATCTTGGCTGGTGGTTGTACAAGGACAATACAACAGTACATGTCCCTTTCCTGTCCTCACGTCCTGAGATACATTTTTTCACGGTTGTTTCTCTCCAGGGATGGGGAGCTTGTGAAGGGATATGGAATTCAAAGACCTCTGGACAGAACAGGAATCTCCTCTCCACATCATTCTTTTAGAGCTTCTAGCAGTTCGGCAAGCTATCCTTTTGACTTTGAAATTGTTGCGAGGGAAGGTGGTAATGCTTCACGTGGACAATTCCACGATGGTCTCCTACATTTCCAAGCAAGGGGTTACTCACTCCAGGTCTCTCTGTTTTCAGACATTGAGCTTCTCTCTTGAGCCCACAATCATCAGAATCTTTTACTTGTTTGTCATGGTTATGAATTTGGTGGCTGATAAGTTATCTCATCCCAACAAAGTTCTTCCCACAGAATGGATGCTTTATCCACAAGATTTTCATTGGATTTGCTCTCATCTCAGGATGCCTCAGTTCATTGCTTTCACCAGTCACTGGAATGCCCAGCTCCCAACCTTCTGGTCTTTTGCCACTCACCTTCTAGCTTTGGGTGTAGATGCTCTTGGCCAAGATGGGACGGTTCTTCATTTGAGATTTGTGTTCACAGGACTCTTTACTATTCCACTTATGTTCTATTGTATCCCAATAGGTCCTTTCTTCCCAAAATTTCAGTGGCTACAGAAGGTAAGGCTTTCTTTCCTATTAATCTTTCCTCCATTTCCCATTTTATGAATGCTCAAATCCGAATCATTTTTTTTATGCTCAATTCAGGCTCTTTGATGTTCTGTTGTAGGCATTGAAAGGTTTCAGGGTTGATATAACTGTTTGTTTATCCATTGATATCCTAAGGTGTCATGTGACTTATCCCCTGTCACTTTGACAGGTTGGGTTCATCAATTCGTGTGAATTGCTTACTCTGGACTTTCATTGGAGGGATGGAAACTTTTTCAGGTCTCATCTCATCACATTTGCCATATCTCGATGTCCCTGGCAGCTCGGTTACATAGCCTGCTGGAGAGGATTATACAGGCTGGTATGTGGACCATGCCTAATACGTTTATATCTCATTAGTTACATGATTTAGTGGTTGCCTCATCAGAAGGTTTTCGGCCATTCTCCATGCCCCAGCTCATTTGTACAAGAGGTGAGTAACTTCATTTCTTTTGTGTTTTCTTTTTCAGGGTCCGTCTCATCATTTTCTTTGATAAACCACTCTGTAGCAAGTGTTGCCTTGTCAAGTATGCATATTTCCAAATCCACACTAGCTACCAGTCAACCAATCAATAATTTTCCTGATAGCAACAAGCTCTGTTGAGATGGGGTGTTCCATAAGACCACCTTGTGCACTTCTCAGGTAGAACACAATTATAACACAAAAACAAATGCACTACTGGACCACCACTCATGGACTATCATGAGTAAAGCTTAAGGGAGTTTTGCCCATTCATGCTGACCCCTAGATTGAATAAATCAGCATCATTTTTCTTTTCAAAATAGGGAATGCACCAATTGCACTGTCTCTGGAGCATGCAAGTATCGCCACCCCACCCCCCATTTCTCCTAGTTGAGTTTAGGAGTCCTTACCACTCCTGGTTTCCAGTTGCTTGAGTGATGGACAGAGGTTTACTCCTCCTGAGTGATTTTTTGTATTCATTATTCTACTCAAGGAGAAGGGGGCAAAGCTGGGTGCCTTCCTACCACTTACACTAGATGTTTTTTCTAAATGTATGGTAGGAGCAGGACCAGTTTACGTGGGGTGCCTTCTCATAATTCCAGTTCAGAGATTACTCTTCACTATCTGGTTGGGTTATGTGTGGTCTCTCTTTTTGGTCATTCTCTTTATTTTGATGATTGTGGAAGTGGGTCCTCGATTCCTCATAATTCTGCACATGAAACGTTACTTCCTTTGCCATTGATTGAACTTTGTTTGTTCCACATTCTCCTTGTAATTCTGGGGGTAGGAGGTTTGACTTGCCTCTCAGGTTGGGGAGTTAGGATTTTTGGTTTGTAATCCCAGACTGGGTAATCTCTGTTTCTTCAGGTTGAGAGAGGCATGACAGGTCCCATAATCCTGAGTTCCATTTTTTGCATTTTGTGCTTTTTCAAGTTTGCCCACTTTGTTGTTGCTTGCATTCTCTTCGTAATTTCAGTGGCTCGACATACAATATTCTGTAATTTTCAGGTTGGTTTCTAATGATATCACATTGCTAAACAAGAACAAACAATACAACAGTCCTCATGCCCTAGCCACTACACCTTGGATCTCGATTAGGGTCCATAGTCTTATAATTGAAAAAATGAGACATGGGACTTCGTCTACCTGGTTGGGGCCTGGACAAATACATGTTCTTCTAAAGTTAAGATTTTGCATCTGTGGCCAGTCAGCCTTTACTGCCTGAGAACTGTATTTAATGTGGTACTGGTGAAGAGCATACCTGTTCCATAAGTAGTGCAGACCCCACTGGTATGCTATTGCTATATCTCATTTTTGCACACCCCTTTTCTATGCAGAAGCTTTCTCTGTGGACCTTGGCTTCTTCCATCTTGTCAGTGTAGGATTCTTGCTAATGTGTGAGAGGAGGAAAGTGTGTTTTGGAAGTTAACATTTTCCTATACTGAAAATGTATTTCAAATAATACTTACCTCCTCTTCCACCCTTCCTCCCCATGAAATGGCTGGTTTGGGGTCTGTTATTTTGGACTGTCTCCAAATGTGAATAGGAGGTAATAACAGGAAGCTTGTATATAGATCTGGTATAGGGGGCACATTGACATAAGCGGAGAGGATCACAAGATATAAATCACTATGGGCGAAATATTGGGTTATAAAGGCTGGAGCATATGAGGTAAGATTCATACTAGTGCTTAGATGGGCAGAGAAGAGAAACTTTCATCGGGATAAAGCTAAGGTATGAGAAGAGGTAAATATTATCGGGAATACATTTTCAGTATAGGAAAAGGTTAACTTTCATCATAAAAATTGTCATTCTCTTAAACTCAAACATTTATTGTTATATTAAAGAATAACCAATTTATTAGTTAACAGATTTTTTTCAGTTAAAATTAGGTATGCAAGATAAAAATAATGCTGTTTAAAGAGCTATTTATGATCGCCGGTTTTTTTGTAACATTACCTGTAATGCAGTAATGTGTCTGAATTGTAAAGTATCTATGAACTTTATGAAACATAACTGTTGAGTTTGTTTGTTTTTTTTTACAAAGGGCAGTATTTAGACAGTAATTTATTAATTATTATGATTTTGTTAATCATTAGTAGCTGTTAACTAAATTACAAAGCTAAAGTAGACTGCTGAACTTTGTAACACTTACTTTTAAAATGGGTTTTAATTTATCTTTGTTAATTATATAAAAATTAAAATATTATATTAAAACTCATGTATTTTTGTTTGAAAGCTAATTTTATGCGAGTCAGTCCTCTTTATTTTCCTGAAAATTTGATTAATTGTTCTGAAGTTTAGGAGCACCTGCAGTACTTTTCTAAATGTATGATTAGAATAAAGAGAGAAAGAAAGCAAATACATTTACACAGAGCACTGGGGACACAAGACTTAGTTTGTTTATTTTGTTGTATGTTTCAGTTTGAAGTCTGCACCAGTTTGTATTGCTGCATCAGTTCCTAACAAGATGCTGTTTAAGTTTGTAAGTGTAAAATATCCTAGAAAAATTAAAGAAAATTTCATAAACTGATGAAGAGTAAACAGTTGTAAAAGTTATGATTTAATTGCTGAAAGCCAGTAAACTGTTGGAAACCAGTAGGCCTTAAAATTGCTCTAAAAACAAGTTAACTGCAGATGATGATGTTTTTTTTTAACTTCCTCTTAATTTGTCCTTAGTGGCTCAAAATAAAAAATGTGTAAAAAACAGATAAATTAAAGAGGAATATTGGAAAAACATCTGCAGTTAATTTGTTTTCACAACAAAAGTGAACTAACTTTTGATTGGATCTAAAGTAAAGTAGGATTAAAATATACATTAAAGAAAGTCATATATAAACAAACTGACTAGAAATACATGTACTTAATGTTAAGCCCCAAAAAGCTAAAACCAGTTGTGATAAGATTACATTGAATTATCACTTGAGTACCCTCAATATTAATGTTGATGATGTGAAGTTCATATATTAAATGTTGTAGGTACAGAATTTGAAGTTCAGATGACACAGTATTAGATACAAATAAATACATTTTTACATTTACTTATATAATCTTAATCTACAGATATTCACTTAATAGTAAAATATTATATTTACACTTGGTTCTAATGTTTACATTTTGACTCATAGCAGTTATAGGTCAGCCCTAGAAAATGCAAGTAAATAATGAAATTACAACGTTTACTCAAAGATCACATGTATTCAGTGTTATATCTGAAACTTTGCTTGACACGGGAGAGAGCGGTTAACATAAAGGGTTTCATTAACCTAAGATTATTGTCAGATTTTGTGGACCTTATCAGCATATTATGTTCTTATTCCAAAACTGTTTATGTGCCAAATTGTTTGTGGCTTCATGACTTTGTTGACTATGAGACACAAACAAAATTAAGGAAAATTTTCCTTAATACTGCAATTAATGCTACCAATTTTGCTGGAATCCACTTTGTATTTTATATTGAAAATGAGTGTTTTCACTGTTTTCATCAGTTCATTACATTGACTTATAACAGGCAGAAACACAACATTTCTCAATATGTTACAAAATATGTGATTCACTTGTAGTGAAAATTATAGAATCAAGTCAGTAGTTTGAGTGTTAAAATGGCTTACCCCACCCAAAAAAAAAGTAAAATCGTATTTGGAAGTGCAGAAGTTTAATTCGTATGTTCATTGTCTTTTAATAATATAAGGCTATAACACACAACAGACTTTTGTTTTTTTTATGAGGATGTTTCAAAAGCTCCTGCTTTTTTAATTTTTAAATGATATTTCTCGATAAAAAAACTACACATCACCCTTTGTCGTTGATAGGAGAAGCTCTTCTACCTAGCATATAGCCTCAGGTGAAAACATTTGTTATGTTTTCTTAGTTGAAGTACATGATTTGCCTTCATACTCTTGAGAATTTTAATTGGTGTACTTTATAGGATGCTCATGATGGTGAAGTGAATGCAGTGAAATGGAGTCCCTCGGGCAAGACTGTTGTAACAGGAGGTGGAGACAGAAAGTTGAAGTTGTGGGACATAGGCCAGAGTAAAGACAGTAGTTATTTTGAAAATAAATGGTTGTAAAAGGCAATGAAAAGTATAATTTTGCACACAGTTATAATTTGTAGTCTTGTAATAAAAGAATCAAGAAAATATCAAGCTTATTTTACAAACTTGTTCTTGCATATTTTTGTAGCTGGTTATTGATTTACCTAAAAATCTTCATTTTGTATCCTGAAATATCTTCTATCTGATGGTTCAGTTATGTCCAAAAAAATCATAAAATACTTCATAGGCATATTACGTTAACCAAGGGCATCTTTTTGGATGTTATAACTAGAGCCTTTGTGGTGATATGTAAAGTGTTTTTATGTTTGGCTATTAATTCCTTTTGCCTTCATTGACAGCAGTTTTGTGCTCAATAATCATAAAAGTTATTTGTAATAAGGAAATATTTCATTTTAAAAGAAAATTTTCGGTCTCTTTTGAGGTTTCAATACTACTGTTTAAATCACCTTAGTAATATATTTTTGTTAATATATTTTAATATAATATATTTTTTCTTAGAGTTGACTGTAATAACAAGTATGTGTACTGATTTTTCTTTACATTAAATGCTTTTTCTTTAATTGTAAGGTTGCTTAGACACCTGTCTTTTATAAACAGAGTGTTCCACAGAGAAGTGATTTGTATTATTCGGTACATTGTCACTGGATGAAGGCTCTGATAAGAGGGTCAAAGGCTTGTAATTAAAGAAAAAGTATTTAATGTAGAGAACAGTCCGTTTATATTTTTTATATAACTAATTTACCTAGGAGTTTTAAAAATCAAGTATGAATGGCATACAAATAGCATGACAAACTTATTTACAAATTGATTTAAGAGAGAACTTGAAATCCAACTGCAAGTAAGTATTATACGTCTACATGCATAATGCATGTATTGTAACTTTATTGTTGTCTAAAGATATAAATGTTTTTACCAAGATTGCGTAAATCATTGGTTATTATAAAGATTTAAACATGACCTTAAGTCATCTTAGGAATATTTTCTTATATTAGTATGTTTACTCTTGAAATCATATGAGAACCTTATTTACATATTGTTTCAGTGGAACTTAAGGTAGAGTATACGTAGTAGGCTTGAGAACCTTAATGGACTGCAACTGCCTGTTGAAAGAAAAGAAGACATTTTGGTTTCTAAACTCTGAGGTCTTCTTCATGTATAAGAATCAAACATCTTCTTTTCTACCAACAAACAGATGCAGTCCATTAGTTTTCAAATCTGTTATTACATATTGATTTAAGAGTAAATCTGAAATATGACTGCAAGTATTACAAGTTTATTTATATACAGGGTGGGCCAAAAGTAGGGTTACAGTTAACACTTAAACATTTTTCCTTTATTAGAAATTTAGACATCTATTTACATACATTATATTTATATATTAGACATTTTACATTAAACATTTAATCTACATTTAATTTACATGTATATTTAAAACGTGATTGTGAAGGAGAAACAAATAATAGAGTAACTGTAACCCTACTTTTGGCCCACCCTGTATATATAGTGTGTGCCTTCTTAACTTTTATTCTTGTTTAAGGGTATGTGTTTTATCAAAAATAAATATTTTCAGTATGGTATATTATGTACTATGTATGATGGATCAATTACAGCTCAATAAAAATGTAAGGTATTCTTACACAACATTTATTTCATTTGGAAGTGTTAACTATCAAATAATTATGTTACCTGGATGATTTTATTTATTTTATTTTTTGAGTAAAGTGTCATCTACGAAATTAACTCTATGTCTAAATGGTGCTCAGAAATTAAAGCCACAGGAACAATTTTTTTTTTGAAGTAGTTTCTTGTTTAGTTGTGATTTCAAACTTTCAGTTAACTTCTCAGGCCACAGTTTGCATAGTTAACATGTTGTCACGTGTTGTAGAAAATTATATTGAAAAAACACTTTGTAAGATACAATAAACAAACATGTGGACTTTGAATTTGATTTGTGACTCTGTGTATGTATCTATATATATGTATATTTAGATATCATACATTGGCAATTTCTTCTGCAGAGGAAGCAGTTTTAAAAGGTACTTTAACTGGAAGTAATGCAGCTGTGATGTCTGTTGATTTTGAAACTGAAGTAAGTAACTTAAATGTTTAATATAAAACATTATAAAAGAGCGTGCACCAACAAAAAACTTGTAGTTTTGTGTAATAGTATTCTTTCTGTACATGTTCTATCTCTATATATTTGTTTTAAGAAACAAAGAAAATGTGGATGAAATATTTACAGATGTAACATGAAACTTTCACCTGCTGAATAGTTGATATTAGAGATATAATAAGTAGTGTTGTGGTTGGATACTGCATATCCGGAAAATTCCTTTGGCTGAATAACCAAATACTTGGCCAAGGAGTTGGTAGTATGTGTATTTAAATCAATAGCCAGTAAACAAGACATGCAAAGGCAAATATTGTTTGCAGTGCAGAACATTTATCTCTGATACAGACTTACTTGATGATTGCAATCGTGGCATGAAGGGTGATTCATTGATAACCCATGCGTTAATGATTTTGGTTAAACAGGTCATGGCAAAGAAGTTGCTGTTGCCAGTGAAACTAATTTCTGTTTATCTGTACTTAACAATCTAATCCACTATTATGGTAGCAGCTGAAAAAAAAAAGACATTTCTAATACTTTCTCAGTTAGCATGAAGATTCCTATCAGAAGTGGGCAATGTTTATGAGACAAAGAGAAACTGGATGCTTCCACAAAGTGGAAATAAGTTACTGTTCTTATGTTGCACTTTCTCATTCCTTCTTAACATTAAGTACTGAACAAGGACATCAGAATGACAAATCCTAATGAGAAAGTGGACATTGTAGTCTGCCTTCAATAAGTGATAAGTGTGATATACAATGAATCCTTATTATTCTGGACATCCAGGTGATTTTTCAGGTAGACTAATCTTCATAACAGAAAATTTAACCAGTAATCTATATATTTGTTTTCTGAATCTAAACAGCTATTTCTTATAGCAAACTTGCATTCTTATGGCAGCATGATTTAGTAATTTGTACTTGACTTCATAAAAGTCAAGTAGGAGTCAATCACAATAGGAAATTAAGTGGTAATTCGTTACTACAAAACACTTGCAACTCACAGTGGGAACTTGTTTTATAACAGGTTTCTTCGAATGAGAATGACCATCATTTTCTGTGAATGACAGTTTGTACTGAGAACAACCTTCACAGTAGGAATGTATGTATAAACTATAACAGATATCTAGATGCCATCAGAGTGATATTTGCTAAAGTCCTATCAGCTCAAAGTACTCAAACATGAAGAGTCATAGAAATGGCATTATTAAAATGGGATTTTTATGAAAGATGCAAAGCTATAAGTAAATCATTGGTTTGAACAAAATGATGGTTTATGCGAAGATAATGACATGCCACTGATTATGCAGTTTGTTTAACTAATTATTGACAATATATACAATAATAAAGCACTAAGTTTATTATAGTTGCTTTTTGTTTACTAGTTGCATGCTCACCCTTACTTGTTTTCTCTTTTACATTTATCAGTCAGTAATCCATACTGTTACTAGGGTCATTTGTATTCAAAGTGACTGATCCAAATATCTGGATGCTTTAATAATCCAGAAAAAATACTTCATTGCAAATGCATTGAAATTAGTGAGGTTTCACTGTACTTGTATGATTATAGTTTTCAAGATTGCAAAATGAAAAATATCTAGGTCTACTAAGTATTCTTTCTAACAACTAATTGATAAGAGTATTTTAATAAAAAAAAACAGTATCTTATGTTAAAACAACTTAAAATCAATATTATATTCCTTTAAGAAACTAGGGTTGCTAATGAATAATTATTTAGTAAAAGACTGAATAAAATATACTAAATTACACTGATGAACTAAAGTACGGTATCTACTTATTGCATGAAAAGTATTTCAAGTCATTTTAAGTTTAATGAGATCTATTTGTTTTCATTGAAAAGATATATGCACATAAATGTAAAACATGTTACTGATAATTAAGTTTATTACTTTTCTAATCTTTACTTTAAAAAATCAAATTTATTGTTATTACTCTTCTACATTATTTGTAATCTTTAGGACCTGTTGAATATCAAAGTACATCAGATGATGATGATTGTTATTAATATTCTTAAAATTATGTGCATTTTTCAATAAATGTTTATATAACTTGTTCTTGTTTTAGTTGAAGATTATGCTAAGCATATATTTATAGCTAGTAAAGATTTTTTATGTT
>NW_013665874.1:725332-742793 GCF_000517525.1 Limulus polyphemus | reverse complement strand
ATTTGCTGTCATGTTAAACTTATATTAAAGTTTTTCTTCATTACCCATTTAAGCCGTCTCCAGCCATTGTTTATATAACTTGTTCTTGTTTTAGTTGAAGATTATGCTAAGCATATATTTATAGCTAGTAAAGATTTTTTATGTTACAGGAGACGTTAGTGGTGGGTGCTTCCAATGACTTTGCAAGTCGTGTGTGGACAGTTGATGATTTGAGACTAAGGGTAAATTGCTTTAATTTCACAATAAAAAGAATATATTTATAAAAATAAATAAAGTTGTGTAAATTATGTTCTCCAGTTAACTTTAAGTTTAGATTTCCTTATTTTGGCATTTTATACCAGATAATGAATGAGTATGAAAACACCCAAATAGATTAAATGTAATTTCAAAAGACTGAAAGATAATACATTAGTCATCCTGGATGAGATATTCATTTTCATATTTCATCCAGATTTATCCAAATAATGATGAACTAGCTGTCTTACTAACCCTTAAATGATGCTACAGGGTTACACGCATAGACTGAACACTCACTCTGACATTTCAGTCACATTTGAAAATAATTATAGGTGTACATGCAATATTGAATTTAAAAAGTTACAAGAAACTTTCCAGTAGTTTAAATATGAAGTATATTTATATATATTTACCTGTGATATTCAAGAAAATACAAAGTATTGTCAATTATGATATTTAAGAAAGTTAAGCGTGCTATTGTAGAGAAAATAACATGTAATAAGTGTAAATAAATTTATTTATGCTTCCAGCACACACTTACAGGACATAGTGGAAAAGTTCTTGCAGCTAAGTTTCTTGGAGAGTTCAGTAAAGTTGTATCAGGTAGTCATGACAGAACACTCAAGATTTGGGATCTCAGAAGTAGGTCTTGTAAGTACCAAATGTCACAGGTTGTTTATCCTCATCTTAAAAATTAATGAAAGCGTTAGAGTACAACTAATACAGTTTGTTTGTCATTCATACCAGTTACAATGTAAAGAGATGCAGAATAAATCTCTTAATGATGAAAAATTATTTAAAATTTACTAATAATCCCGTTTTATAGCTAAACATTGAAAATGTAAAATCCATCCACCTAATACAAATTTGAAATTATTTGAGATTTTGATTTATTAATAACCTAAATATTAATTTTATCTAGGTATCAGAACAATATTTGCTGGTTCAAGCTGTAATGATCTAGTCACAAGTGATGGCTCTGGAACAAACATAATTAGTGGGCACTTTGATAAACGTATTAGGTTTTGGGACACAAGGTCAGAGTCTAGTGCTAATGAAATTTTACTTCAAGGAAAAATCACATCCTTAGACCTATCACCAGGTTAGTGCTTCATGAAGTGATTCAAAAAATATCAAGATAATTTGAAAACCTAAAGAGTAGTTTAAAGTGTAAAAGTCTTATGTAAGCATTTTGATTTTGTAATTACTTGATGTGACTCATTAGCAGCTTGTTATTGGAATTTTTTATAATCAATGTCCATTATAAATTGTCATTGTTTATCCTCATACATTGTCTGATACTAGCATTCTAACTTTTTATCTGATCAATATAAGAAGAGATAAAAATGAGCATAAAATCTCAATATATCAACAGTTTATCAAAAGTTTTTTTTTTGTTAAGATCTATATGGAGTTTAAGAATGAACAGTTAAAGCCTTGAAATTTGTTTAATCCTCTTCCTATAAGTCATGTCATACTGTATTCTTGCATCTGAATTTTGATGATTGAAATATAGCATTCATGGAAGATAAAGTACACATTGAAATTGGGTTATTCATGACTTAGTGGTTAATGTGTCAGACCATAAATCAGAAGGTCCATGTTTTACATCTTTTGTCACAGAATCATACTCTGCATGGTAAAATCCCACTATCTGATTAGAGTAATTCAAGATACGGGAGCGGGTGCTGTTGACTAGCCGAGTTCCCTTTATTCATTCAATTAAAAATTAGGGATGCCTAGTTCAGACAACCCTTGTGAAGCTTTATTGGAATATCTTAAAACAAACAAATAAGCTTTAATTAAAGTGACTAATAATACATAGGACATTGCTGATAATGGTTAAGCAAGCTTTGGCCAATTCTACATATATCATGGCATACTTCTTTTCGTAGTAAGATTAATATGCTATTACCATGAAGTAGTGACAAAATGGCTCCCAGAGGTAGAAATGGGGACAGGAACCATTACAAGTTGATTAGTAGCTTCCTAGCATTATAGTTTTCTCTAAGGGTATTAGGGTAAATCTCAACTTGTGTATCGATGTTGTTGAGTTGAACAAACTAATTTACTTTAATTTGAAGCTGCCTAATGATATAGCCAACATATATAAACCCGAAGCTTGGAGGAGGGCAAGAACAAAAAAGAATAGGAAACGGTTAAAGGAAAAATAGTATATGTAGTTACCATTTTGGCCAAATGACCTTTGTCCTTTTGCCATCAATTATCCATGGAAGCATTGCATTATCAAATGGTGAGGAATTTGCTATGAGGTAAATATTTAGGTGCTAAACACATCTATTGTAGCTTATACCTGCAGTGACATGTAACTACATTAACATATGCAGATAATTGTTATAAAATATGGTGAACCCTCTGTACAACTCACCATAATAATATACAAACACAAATGTTAAATATTTGAAAACTCAAAAGTTGCTCTTATAAATGATGGACGTAGTTTTGCTTAGTTGCTTCAAAAATTTCGTTGGTTAATCTTTGCTGTTTCAAATCATGAATAATTATTCTAAGTACATTGTGAAGTAAGTGTAATACTTATAGGAAATTTCTGAACATTTTTGCAATCTAGAAATGTAACAAAAATATATTTTTATAGTAAAAAAAAATGTATTTTATATATATCTTACAAAAGCATTTGTTATACTTGATATGCCACACATAAAATATAATTTTATCCTTGTAAAATCCAAATGTAGTATATATCAATGTAGAAGTTTCATATAGATCTTTACATAGTTTGTTTTTTATATTGCGTAAACATTTTTAATGTATTCAGTACGCATACAGTCCAGTTGATTTTCTAAGTCTTGCTGGTTATATACTGAAGTTTCTGAATGCTAGAATTAGTTGTATTCTTTGTAGATGGTTTCTACCTGTTAAGCTGTGTTAGAGATGACACCTTGAAACTTTTAGATCTTAGGATGAATCAAGTGATTCGGACGTTTTGGTGAGTGCAATTTGATTGAAAGTTAACTAATGCTAGGTTCATGTAATTCTATACTTTTTTTATTATAATTTATTTTTCGTAATTAAATGATAACCTAAAAAAAACTTTATATACTTAAACTTGGGTTGTTTTCACTGTGAGTAGGAATCTTCCAGATGTGAAAGCTTATACAGGTAACATGTTCATATATAGTATTAATTGCTTTACTTTTTGTTGAGTGAGTGAGTGAAAATTAAAAGAAAAAATTATTCACTTAATAGCAAGAAAATGAAAATATAATATTTATCTCTTATTAATTGACAAGCACTTTTGCTTATTATCTTGCACTTAACTTAAAAAATAAACATATAATAATTTAGTATAATAATTAAAATAAATTTTTCTGTTGGTTCATAATGGTTTCAACGATATTTTCTTGTTTAGGGTCAGTTCCTTTCAGAAACTATAAATTTAAATTTCTAATCATTGTATCTACTACTCAGCAATAAAACAGATAATGGTAGTTTTTTTAATCAATTAAAATTATCACTAAATTCTGTTCAATAATTTTTCATTATGTAACTCGTTCAGCTGGTGCAATAGGCCTATTGACACTCTTAGCCACTCCAGCTATTGCCTCCTTCCAATTAACATTTACTCTTGATAAACATAATCATTGTTAAGCACAACCCTCCATCTTATTTGAGGCCTTTCTCTTGGTCACCTCCTTGTACAAATACTTCATATACTGCTCTTATTGTTCTTTCCTCTCTTGCTTGCAGAGCATGATCAGCTGAGAATACTGGGGCTGATCGCTCTCTAAAAATATTAAGTGCACAAAAAGCCTTGGTTGCCAACCATATCCTAACTTCCACTTTGCTCAAAACTTCATTCCTTGCCATAACTAATAACTCCAAATAATGAAACACTATTATTCTTATCTTGCATTGATCTATTTCTTTCACTCTAGACTAAAATGTAGCTTGATTTCTACTACTGGAATGCATAACTTTTGTTTTCTTACAGTTAATAACCAATCCAAGTTTCTCTGCAGTTCTTCTTAACATTCTAAATGCATTTTATATTTATCATATTTTTTGTGCCTAAACAGCATTTGTACTGGTTATTTTCCCAGCAATATTTTTCCCTCTCTATTTTCCATTTGCCTTGCTACTTATTCCAATCCAAAATAAAAAAAACATAAGGAAAAGATCATTCAGAAAGATGGTCAATATATAACAGTTGGGTCACAAGATGGTGTTTTATTTATCTGGAACTGTAGTTCAGCTAGAGTAGAAAGAATGCTTAAGGAACATAACTATGGTTTATGTAATATATTTTATATTTTGCTGTAGAAGTCTTGAACCACCATTAGAGAAGGGGTTAACTAAATTCAGATTAACTTTTTAGTCTTCAGTGTTTTAACCACCAGTAGGGAGAGTATTAACTGTTCAGTCTTGGGAATTTTGTTTTTATACAGGATACATTTAGACATGAATAATAAAAATAAAACCAAATTTCTTTAATGAAGAATTGTTTTGAAAATTTTCATTTAATATAAAAGGAGACCCTACATAATGAAAGCATGTAGGTTGTTAGTTTATTCTTATTGTGGAGTATCTAACTGTTGTGATTTGTTTCCAAGCATCATAATTTTGTACTAGAAAACTGACTCGCATGTATGTTCAGCATTAGATGGATATCTTATGAAAAGACCATATAATGACAGTGTGTAGCTGCTCTTGCAATCATTTTGCAGTTGTTTTAGGATTTGACTTGCAGCAAGTGTAGTTTATGACTTTAAAGTTTGCTATATGATTAGTAAGGTAGTACAAATACAAAATTTACAAAATTCAAATTGTTGTGTAAGAAGGAATGGGGGATAACAAAAGACTAAATCATTCCAAAAATGGAATGGAATTAGACATGTATATATGTATATGAAGCACAATGTAGCAACAAGAAGATGTAGTATCTGCCTCCAGACACGACTGTCACAAAAAACAAAGGTAGATGTAAATAAAATTAGTGCTTACAATCTCAAATCATCCTATTTGTAATAAAGAATATTAAAAAAGAAACTCGGTGTTGGTTTCTTAAGCAACATACCACTAGTGGATAGTGAGCAGCTACAGAATAAGTACTAATTGTATTAGTAGGTCTAGAAGGTCTGTTCAAATCACAGGTGAACTCTACTAATAATAAAACAATCTCAAACTGAAGACCAGCTATAAAATAAGACTTGAATATTAGTTTTGAGTAGGCTCTTAAAGTTATAAAATAGAATCCAATGATGAGCTGTGAAATAGAATTTAATTGGTGTGTTTTAATGTAGGCCTTTAAAATTTTTTTATAAAAAAAAGACACTATGATCAACTCTAAAGTAGAACTAAAAAAAGTATATCAGTTTGTGTTATATGTTTATGTAAATTATAAAATTTGATATATTTTTATGCTTTTAAATCTTAACATGTTGTGATACAGTATATTTATCTCACATTATTTCTTATAGCGCTGATGGTTTCAAGGTTGGATGTGACTGGACACGTGCCAAATTTAGCCCCGATGGTCAATATATAACAGTTGGGTCACAAGATGGTGTTTTATTCATCTGGAACTGTAGTTCAGCTAGAGTGGAAAAAACGCTTAAAGAACATAAGTATGGTTTATGTAATGTATTTCATATTTTGTTGTAGAAGTCCTGAAATGTAATGTATTTTGTTAAAACTTGTTTGTATTTACTTAGTTTCATCCTATGTTGTTTTGTGTAGTTTTAATAGATTCCTTATATTTTTATTAGAAACATGTCAGGCATATATTCATATGTATTTGCCATTTTTTGATATGTTCTTTGTTTTCTTTAGCTGTTGTTTTTAGGCTGGTATTTCTTCTGAAAATTACTTATATAATTCAGTATTCATTACCTCAGTATATTTAATGAACTTAAAGGATTTTTTTTTCTATCATATTTTTATCACCTTGTTTCAAGTACATATTGTGTTATGCACTACCTCTCCAGTAGTGCAAGCGTGATCAGTGGTAATTATTTTAGCCCTGAATTACGTGTGAAAGATTGAACTTTAATTTATACTCATTTTGTGTTACTAACCCGTTGATTAATCATTCTTCTACTGGGCATACTATATTGAAAATATACACATAATTTTATTTGCAACCACCCTTAGGGAAAGGGTAAACTAAATTTAGAGTAACTACTTAGTCTTCAGTGTTTTAACCACCAGTAGGGAGAGGATTAACTGTTCAGTCTTGTTTTCATACAGGATACATTTTGACATTGTTTTTTCTTATAGAAAGTCTTTTTATTGATTTTGTTTCTTTCTTTAATGTAGTTATATTTAGGTCTAAAAAATTAGAATTAGTGTCATGAAACAATAAAAACCTAACTTTTCAATAAATAAATTATATTAGCTATTAAATAAACTGAGCTGATACTTTGTGTTATAGCCACTTTAATTATACTTTTGTTTTATTTCCAGTACTATTATTACTGCTTGTTCTTGGAATCCAAGTGGGCAGTACATTATCAGTGTGGACAAGAATAAAAAAGCTATTGTATGGACTGATATATGAAAGCAGATTATGGATTCCATCTGAAGAACAAATGTATTATGAATATCTTTAGCCACAAATATCTTTGGTTATCGATGTCTTCAACTGGAAAGCAATTTTGTTGTGAATCTTTTAGATATCAAAATGAAAGCTTTTCTGTTGGGAATCATCTTATGTTTATTTGAAAGCAATTGCGAGGAAAACTAGTGTTCAATGAAATCAAAGCTGCAGACTTTCTGATGTCTAACAAGTCAAAGCATATTTGCACTGAATCTTAACACATGAGGTGGATCTACTTCTGAATAGAAAGAAAGTTCCTACAACTCTTTCCTGAAAGAGAACATCTTGGATTCAACAGATGGAGAGTTCTTTCTGATTTAAAACCACAAGCAGAAATCTCATTAGTTGAAAAAGTCAACTTTAACTTGTTCTATTTTACTTAAGAGTTCTTCTTTATAACTGTTAACTGATTTAGCACAGCAGAAAGAACTGTGATTAATAAAAAAAATCTTCCGTTACACAGTTGTATCTTGTTAACTGTACACTGTAGAAACTCGGGATGAGTTAAAGAATGGAGTGTTTATAAGAAAGAATTGCTTTTTTTAGCTAGCTATTGTGGTCACTTGGTTCATGTAACAATTTTATATTTGAATGTGTACTGAGGTAACATCTAACCTGAAACAGTAATTGTATATTCTTGCTCTTGTACAGTTTGTCATAAAACTTGAGATTGTATATGGAAGTTTTACTGGTCAATGATTTGGTGCTTTAGTTGGTGATCAAAATATTTTGGTGAAAGTAATGCAAAATGTAGTTCCAAGTTAGGTGTTTTGAAGGGCAGTTGTTCAATGTGTGGTCTTCCTGTTGTGATAATATATATAACTTCAAACTGTCTTATTCTTATGGAAAATATTTTAAAGTAAAAAATCTACAGTTTTTTTTTTCCGAAACAATTTGCTTGAACTTCATAAAACCACATATAGCCTACATTGAATGTCAATAGGAATTATAAATGAAACCCATATTTATTGATAAATTGTGGAATTGCAATGTTTATAAAGATAAAAAATAAATATTTTAAATACATTTGTAATAATACCAGGATAAGTACACACACAGACATGCATATATAGACATCAAATGTTATTTAGCTTGCTGCCTCAAGTTTCTCAATACTGAAACAGTGTATGATTGAATAATTAATGTATGTAAAGAAAATGTTTCAAGAAATTTTTAACAATTTTTAGATACCAAATATTGTGCTTCAAGCAAATCCTGCATTGTTTTTGTATCAGTTAAGCTAAATAAGCAGGTAATGGAGAAATTAAATATTCACATGTAAGTAATAATTCTTCAGTAAAAATACTGTTGCCAAGTTTGAAATAGACAAAGCTTTTGTTATTTGTATAGATCTTGGGAAAAACTAATGTACATTAGAACCATGGTAGTGTGCAGTTACACTGATAAACATAATGGAGTGTGTTTAAAAAAAATAATAAGACATTGATCATCAGCATAATATATTTAAAAACACCAAATAAATAATCTCTTAACAATGGCAACTCCAGAAGTTCTAAAACTTTTGCAGCTGTCATACCCCTTTTCAAGTTTAGTAGAAATTATTGTATCCACACAATGAATAAGTGTATAATTATTATTTTTGAATGGTGTAAATTTTCCCCCTTGGTTTTTTTCATATAATCCTTCAATAACCACCACATACCTCTCATTTAGTCAAATGAACGGTTGTTTCCACTGATGTCGTGTGAAAACATCTCTAGGAACCTCGTACAGTGCACCATAAATTCATAAGAATACATCTGTCAGAGATTTACATACACTTAAAGCTTGACATATATAAACACTAGGATTGGTTGTTGGATTGAAGAAATTGGAATACAACTGTTAAATTGGCCATACAGCATGAGACCTGAAATTTCTTGCTTGTGTCCAAAACATAGCTGATTTAGTAAGAAGCACAAGTATCAAACATAACTTATGATCCATAATTGTAAATGCTGTTTAAGTTTGTATTTGAAGAAATTCCACGAAATGTAGGGGGTTTTTCCTAGTGTGCAGGTGATTACAAATTGTACACCTGTAAAAATATTTGTGCAGTTGAAAATTCACCTATATAAGTAACTTCAAGTGGATGAATATTTAAAAATCATATTTAAGATTATAAAATTCCATTACAGAGTTGATAAAGAAATGTATTTACTAGAATATTCTTTATTTTTTGGATAATTTGTTATTAGGGCTGTATATATATGAGGTGCAATAACTCCTCGTGTATCAAAAAATGATGCAGTTTAAAAAAAATCCTTAGAAAAAAGCTCCAATGAAATGATTTTTTTTCAGACGGATTTCTTCTATTAGAAACTTTAGTGTTCATACCAATGTGTTTAGTCTACAAGTCAGAAAAGCTGATAACAGATGTTAAATCAAGTCTTGTGCTTTGGTAAAATCTGAGATTTGTAATAAGTTTTGTAAAGTTCTTGAAATTTTCAAAAGGTGGTTCTCAGATGTTATGAAAAACCAAAGCTAACAATTTTAACAATAAAAAAAAATATTGAATTAGATGATGGACAAATAAGTATCTTAAATTGCTACTGTTATAATAAGCATATTTTTGGAAACTATTAAAAAAAAAGTGTATTTCATCCTCTGGAAGAAGTCCTATACTTTATTTATTTTAGACAAAATTAGAAAGGGGTTATCTTGCATATAAAATACATAATTGCACATGGTTCAGTAATAGTCCTGGGTTCTTTTCTCTAACCTTTGGTGGTCCTGTTAATTTTATGTTGTTGTTGTTATGACAGTGTTTTTGAACATAACATTATGTGATCTGTGAATTTGACAAAAAATTATTGTTCATAAATCACTTAATTTTACCAGTCTTTAGTTTTATAATCTTAAGGTCTTGCTTGTTGTAACTTTCTTTCAGTTAATCTAGAGGAAGAAAAACTTTTGAGGTTATAAAAAAAAATTGCTATCTCCAAAGTAATATTTTCAAGGATAAGAAAGCTATAAAACTTATTTCTAGCATTGTTTGCTACCATTTGCCAGTTTCTTAATATGTGGCAGAATTACATGTGATATAGTTTTCCATTTGTAAATATGTACACTTTTTGTACAGAAACAGTGACTGTGGTGTTTAACAGTAGTATTTTCTACTACTACATTTTTCATTTGATCATTTACAGAATAAAACTAAGTATATCGTAAACTATTTACGTAGTCTCTGCTTCATGGATAATTTAAGGAGTAACCTTCTGTGTGTGTGTGTGTGTGTACGTGTATTCTTTTGTTTGATTTTTAGCATTACATAGTTGTATTTATATATAGTAAAATAATGATCAAGCGGTTCACTAAAGTTTCACTCGGAGATACGATATAGGTGAAACAGTTCTTCGTTGAACCATGCTAAACACTAGCTACTATAAATGCCTAGGACGATTTTACACAAAATATTTCCCTGAAAGGGGTCACCTGTTTTAACCACTTGCCCCATTATACAGTTGTGTGTTGTCTGTCAATTAGTCAGTACACACTAAAATGATATCACATAAGGGATGCTTAACATTGCAATTTGTACTGTTGTGACATAACTAAAATGTGCTCATGCCATGAATCACGAGAAGAATTATGCACTCTGTAGGCTAGAACACAACATGACATATGAACTTCAAAAGTACGAAATAAAAAATTTCTTACTCTTAATTTTGGTTTTATTTACTGTTGAAACAGAACACTTTTGGGGACCCTGCAGAAGTACATATAGATTATGTTTCATTAATGGGAATATTTCAAACCAACAAATTTAAAACACAACATATCCTTCTTTGCTTTCACTCGTAAGTTCTTAGAATTACTAATATAGTTTTCTCGTATTGCTGATTTGTTGCTTGGCATACCCTGGGAACAAGAACACTAGCTTGCTAGTTTTTCTAAATGGTAGAAAAGTTAATTCAAATGGAAAAAATAATTTGTGTTAGAAATAAAACAAACAAAATTGGGTAATTAATCCTTGCCCTAAAAATATCTGATTTGTAAAGGATGTAAATAAAAATGATAATAATTACTAATCATTTACTTGATCTAGTTCACACCATAACAGTTATTGTTTGTGAAAGTTGATGATATAAATAACACCTAGACCACTAACCATGTCTGTTGTATCCCTGCTGGCCTAATGAAACCTGGTGTTGGACAAAAGGCCTTGTTGGCACTAGATGTGACATATGTAGTGTGGTTGATATATTGAAATATATTCTTCATTAATTTCATTCATGAGTGCTTAGACTATATAAATAGTAATTAGTTAATGTTTGACATGCAGTTCTTAAAACTGAGTTGTAATACTGATCTGACACTGGTAAACTACTGAAAAAGAAGAAGAAATCTGTATCAACAAATTTAATCACTTATCTGGGCCAGTGGTAAATTTATGGATTTCAGTGCTAAAATCTAGAGATTCAATTCCTCACAGTGGGCAGAGCATAGATAACCTATTGTGTAGATTTGTGCAAAAACAATTAAACACTGCTCTGGAATTGTATCAAGAACAAAGAAAAAATCTTTAGTTATTTTATTTCCCAGGTAAAAGCAGCAGAACTTTTTATACATAACCACCGACTGAAAATTAGAATACAAGCATCTTCCTTAATTTATACTTTCAATATTTATACATTATTCTCTCATTCATTTTGTGCTACGTACTGTTTATGCTTCATAATTTTCACATCACTACAATTTTTTCACATTTGATTGTTTATACTGAATATTTCTATAAAGTCCACAAGCAATTCTTCATTGATATAGTTCTTTTGTAGTGTCTTTCCTAAGGTTCCATGAATAATTTTATCAGGTTCAAAATAATGTTTTATAACAACAATCCTTTTGAAACAAATTACTTTTAATAGCCCTACAGGGGTTTCAATTGTGATTCCTTGTACCATTTCCAACTTTGTTTCAGCTTCTCCAGTGAATAGGTTGTTCAGTTTAGACAATATCCTGTACAATGACTTCCTGATAGTATTTACGAAAGGATGTAGCTCTTCTAGGATTTTTCATCAGGGATGTAACTGGTTAACATTTTATGTTTTGTTTTCAAGTATTGTTACATTATTTTTTGTAGGTCGTTCTTTCAAAGCATGTTGAGTTCCTAAAATGTAGATGCATAATAATCCTTAAAACAATAATACATACATGCATTTATTTACCTCTTGGCAGAGTAAATTGTTTACGACACCTAACTAATGTACTGAAATTGTCTGTATTATATCATCAAAATGTATAGTATCACACTGGCATATTGCAAGATTTCAGCCTACTTTCCAATTCATGAATTTTCTATACGCATCAAATTAACTTACTTTGTGACATTAATTAAAGTTTGTACTTACAATATTGAAGTAATGGATTATTATGTAAAGGAAAACATTTCTGTTTATAAAAATCTGCCATATTTAGCCCATAAAAAATGTTTTTCACTTGTAGCTGTAGATGATCTGAGAACAAATTTTAAAAGGATGCACCACAGCAAAACAGATACATTGGTTGTTTAGTACAGTGAAACCTTGTTAATAAAAACATATTTCTGATGAATTAATTCATACAGATAGTTAAATAAATCACTGAATACAATGGATACTATTAATAAACACGAGTTCTCAACTGATAAATGTGAAGGTGGGCATGCAACTGGTAAACAAAAAGCAATTGTATATACAATAAACTTACCAGTTTGTTATTCTATACTTGTCAGTAATTACACATTGTGTTAATTAAAGTGCCATTTCATTACCTTCACATAAAAACATCATTTTTATTTCTACCCAATTTTGTACTTGCAGAATACAAAATATGTAGTATTGGTCAAATGTACAACAAATCACTACCCAAGGTCTGATTTTGTACTCAATTTTTTTCTTCAGAAGCTTCTCGGCAGTTTTAAATAAATAACACATTACATCATCATCTTCACAAAAATCGCTGTTTTGTTTGAATCAAGGCTAGATAGTGCTTTAGCTGGTTGAACTGGTGGATAACTTTCAATATCAGATTCACTGTCACCACATGCTTGAAGAGCAACAATGGAAACGACTTCTTCATCTGACAACTCTTGACCATCTGGTTCTGCTAAGTCAATGATGACCTACTGATAAGCTGACATAGTGTCATTACTACCTACAATGATTGTGTTTTGATTGGCACTTGTTTCACCTTCTAACTTTGTCTTCTTTATTCCAAAGCTTATTAGCTTTTTCAATAAGCATTTTGTCATCAATACATAAATTTCTTCAAGTGATATCACACATGTAAAGATACAGAGCTTGCTCCATGTTTGCATGCTTTCAATTTCTTGCTCTTGTTTGTTCACCTGAATTTTCTGGAATATTTTACCCACTTTTCTTTGTGATAAAGAATGTCAGATATGATTGACTTACCGAAGAGAACATTATTTTCTAAACTGAAATGCCTATTGATGGTATCACATCATGCCTTTGCTTTCTTGTATAAACAAACATCACATTTTAATAATGCTCATATTTCTATGTCTGTTTTGTGGAGCACTGTTACTTGATTGTAGCATATATCACTTTTATGACTTCTGCATATCTATTATAGTTTATACCTAAAAGTCATTCTCAGAAAAACTTTTAAACTGGTATCCATTAGTTAGTTCAGGTATTTTTGTGGTTAGCAATTATTACTTCATTTCTTGTTCTCATTGACCCCCTACTTGACTCTTGTGGAGTTATGTACAAATTACTGAATCTTGTATCCATAGGAAATGCGTATTTGTTATAAAAAATAGCCTTTTGGATTCCGAATGAGAATATATCAAGATTATTAATCAAATTTTCCATTATGATAAGTCATTTGGACTAATGAGGGCAATGCTTTTATATTTTATGATAATATATAAAAAATATTTATTCTTGATGTTTTAACACAAATTGAATTTTTTAAAGCATTTAACAGAGGTTTTTAAGTAGAATGCAACAACACTACTAGTGAATCCAATTGATTATCTACAGAATGCAACAAAGAATGGGTCATGTGATTGCTTAAGTCCTATACTGTATGATAGCGCAATTTACAGTAACCAAAAGTTATTATCAAACCACAAAATATTATATCATATTGGTATTTTAATACAATATGGTATATTAACAGATCATTCAGTTGCAAGTTTAAAGTTTTTTATTGACATATAATATACAAAAGTTATTGTATTTTTTATTAACTAGTAATATGGATGAATCTTAAGAATTATGTTTTGTTTATTTTTGATAAATCATGCAGCTTAGGGCATTATCTTCTTCTGTAAATTATAATGTAAATATTTTTTAATAAAGCAATAAATAAGAATTCAGAGAATTATGAATATTTTTTCTACTAAAATAAAATAAATATAGAAATCATTATTTTGCTGATACATACAACACCTGTACTTGTTTTCACTAAAATTCATGTCAAACATGAAAGTAGTAAAACGACCAATTAAAAGTGGTTTCCAGTTTGAGAAACTTAGTTGAAATCAAAAATATTTTGGGGACCTTTCACAAATTGTGAAACATTGGTTTGAAAAGAAGAATAAGAGGTAGGAAATAAAGGCTTTGAAGAGCATGACTAAAATATGGTGGCTCAATGTTAAGCATGAAAAATTCTAGGTTTTGGACCTGCTGTGGGAACACCATGGATAGCCCACTATGTAGTTTTTCTGTTTAACAACAAAACATAGTAGAAAAGTTCAACAAAATCAATAGCGTGAAAAAGTGATTAGCTTTATTTACATGTCTTTTCAACATTTTGTATCTTCCTCACTTACGCAGCTCTTTTATCAGAACTAATCTATATTTTTAGTCAGTTTTGACCACTTCATGAGCATTTCTTAAAACAACTTCCAGATTGTATTTAAAAGAAGTTGATGATCTACAGAATTTTGATGATGTCTTTAATATTAAAAAGTCACTCATTGATACTGGAATTGCACCAGCATATACATATAGATTTGAAAATTAATTTGTAAATCGTAATATTTTACATTAACTCGAAACATGTGGCTGTCAAGACTGACACAACATGTGCACATTTGGAGGATAAAAATTAACAATGTTACTGAAGTTCAGTTAAAAACTTACAAGAAAATGGACAATTTGCAGGAAATGAATAAGTTTGAATTAAACTACCAATGTCTCTTTCACCATATGTTATAAAATTTTACTCAATGGCTATTTTGATCATCACAACTCTACCACTTAATAAAACAGTATTTATACAAATTATTCTAGATACCAAAGCCATGTTCCCTTTAACTGTTAATACATCTTACAACTATAACAATTCCATGAATCATAAAATTTGTAAGAACACTTCCATCTTCAAAACTCATAAAGAAACACCACTTTCATCTTTCAAACTTGTAAATAACACCACTTTCATATGCCAAATAGATAAAAAATACCATTTCCATCTTCTAAACTCACAAATAAACACCTCTTCCATCTTCCAAACTCAGAAACAAAATGCCACTTTCACGTTCCGAACTCATAAAGAAATGCCACTTCCATCTTCCAAACTCATAAATAAACCTCAAGTGAAAAACAGAAAAATAAACAAAAGTACCACATGTAAACTGGAATGATTTTTTCCAGTCAGTTTGAAATATGTTACCAGAAAGTGATAAAGTCAAAGACTGCTGAAGATATAGAACGCTTCCTTCAGTTACTTTACTCAGAAATGCTTCAAGAGTCCATGAATTTAACAGCATATGGTCAGTTCATTGATTTCATCCAGGATGAATATGTACATCATTATACTGAATGAAATTGATCTTACTTTGTGGAAAGTTTGTTCAAAGTAGAAAAACTTGGAATTCATCACTGTTGTTGAAAGACTACTCATAACTACATGAAATGGTATAATCATTAGGATTAATCTGGTAAGTAAATCATGTAGTTCTAAAGGAAAGTAAATTTTGATGATTGATCTCTGCTTTCCTACATCACAAAGAGAATACATGTTACTCTATCTTCTGTGTTAGAAGTAAAAATTAGTGCATGCTGTTGTTCTAACTAATGTACAAGAAGTCTGTAGATAATATTCTTATCTCCTGCTTATGTTATTATTTTTGATTACGTTCTCAGTGTGTGACTGAATGTTGTTCCATTTGTCAATATAAATTTGTGCTTGTTTACTCTCTTTTTCTTTTAAGTTATTTATGCACCACATTGCTTGTGGGTCAACAAGATATTTTATTTACGGGATCCCTAATAACATACGACTCACATAAAAATTTAAATAAGAGTACCTACTAATATTGCACTTAATCCCAATAATTATTGCTGGGGTCCCTATGTATTTTCCATAGAACATTTGCAAGTTCACCCATTAATTTTGGTTAGTTATTTACTCTGTGCAATATGAGGCAGAATAAATTGTTCAGTATTATGCAATATGTAGATTCTACCAGTAATGAATGGTATAAAGACAAGTCTGTAATTTGAGAGTATTAGGTAGTAACATATTCACCACATCAAGTGAAAACTAAGTTACATTAGTTAGAATGCAACATACCGTGGTCTAATTAATTATGTCTTTTAATTTAACATACAGTAATAGTACTATTTTTTATTGATTACATAAATCTAACATTACCATATCAACAATTTAGGTTTGTCTAAATTAGATTCAAGTTTTAGTGTAAGAGCTTATTTTCCTAGCTGGAAGGTTTCTGCTTAAAGTTAGATAGTTGAACCTCAAAAGGAAAGCTATTTCACATGGATGACATTAGATCTGTAGACATATTTTTGGCCAGGTATCTGCAAATATCAGAAAATCCTGTAAATATGAAGAAAAAAAAAGGAGATTAACCCCATGAAGATTTCACACGTTGCTAAAATTTCAACCAAAAATATACTGCCATTAAATGTTGAGTGCAATTTGGTAATAAGACTTCATACTATCATCTTAATAATTTTATACCAGCTGTATGAATCTATATTAACAAGACTTGAGAGTACTAGGAGTACTAATACTATGAATTAAAATAAGAAAAATATCAAAAGTGTGTAAAATGCAGGCATATCATGTTTTCTACTTACTTTTAATGATATAAGAATTTTAAAAAATTTTCATTCAGTCATTTTCTAGGCAGTTTTAATATAAATACATACTTCAGTAAAATGCTGAAATTTATCTTTTTTTCTAGCTGCTTTGTTTCTTTTTACTCTATAGCATATGGTGTCTACTGTGTCCAAGATGTTGCAGTATAATTCATTGCAACAATCTTTGCTGGCCAAGTAGATTATGTCTGTATGTTATAGCCAGCAAATGCTACGAGAGAATAACAGTCATGTGGTCATATTGTTATGACAGCAGAAGTCATGCAACACTGGGAGCATGCGTGCTGGACTTTCTCGAAGGATCATGAATTTTCCTGGCAACTCTACTTTGTTCGAGGCGCCCTATTTTTTCTTTAGTATATAAGCCTGGTGAGAAAAACCAGCACAATAAGAGAGATATAGATAGATCGAAGAGATAGATAATTGAGTCAAGCGAACAGTAGGCACCGTAAGTAAAGTGTGTGAATCACTGTGATTAAAAAGCGTAGTGTTAAAAAGGTTGTTATGTTTTAAAGAGACGATAAACGCACTGAGTGTGGAATTATCATGTACTAAAGTTTGTATTGAG
>NW_013665874.1:723105-724452 GCF_000517525.1 Limulus polyphemus | reverse complement strand
CTACAATGGAGGATAGCCCTAGTGTACCTGGATGATGTCATAGTGTCCCGGCTAGAGGAAGTATTCAAGCGTTTGAAAGCAGCAAACCTCAAACTCCATCCCAAGAAATGCCATTTATTCCAGAAAGAGGTGCTTTATTTGGGACACATTGTAAATGAGCGTGGTGTGCAAACTGATCCTGACAAGGTGAAAGCAGTGCATGATTGACCAACACCAGACAATGTGGGAGAGTTAAGAAGTTTCTTGGGACTCTGTACCTATTACCGGAAGTTTGTGAAGGACTTTGCAACTATAGCTGCTCCACTACATGATTTGACAATAAAAGGCCAGAAGTTCGAATGGACAGTTTCTTGCCAGCATGCTTTCAAGACATTGAAAGAAAAAGTGGCCTCAGCTCCACTTTTAAAGCTTCCAAATCTCTCACTACCGTACATACTGGATTGTGATGCTAGTAATGTCGAAATTGGAGGAATGTTGTCTCAGAAAGTGGGTGAAAACGAACATGTGGTGGCCAACTTCAGTAGGGTGTTGAGTAGACCAGAGAGGAACTACTGTGTAACACAGAGGGAACTCTTTGCTATAGTAAAGAGTCTGACATATTTACATTCTTACCTCTATTGGGCTAGGTTTACCATCAGGACAGACCATGCTGCATTATATTGGTTACGATCATTAAAGAACCCAGATGGACAACTGGCACTTTGGTTCGGAAAGATAGACCAATATAACTATGATGTTGAATATAGAGAAGGAAAATCTCATGGAAATGGCGATGGACTGAGCCAAAGACCCTGCAAAAATGACTGCAGACATTGCTGCAAAAGAGAGATTGAACTGACCAGGTGCCATCACGCTGAAGTCAAAGTGACAGGAGTTGATGATGGTGAAGTGGAACCAAGTATAGATATTAAAGCAGCGCAGAAGAAAGACCAAGATTTGAAGCCAATAATTGATTTTCTGGATAGGCATGAGGCAAGATGTGGAAGAATGGTGGAGGACCTGCAGTACATGTTGTGCTAAAAGGGGACCCAAGCATAAGGGACGTTCTCCAATGAAATTATATCAAGTTGGTGCACCAATGGAAAGAGTAGCCATTGACATTGCTGATCCTTTGCCCCAAACTCATGCTGGAAACAGGTACATTTGTGTGGTGATGGATTATTTCACCAAGTGGCCTGAGGCATATGCAATACCAAATCATGAAGCTACAACTATAGCTTTGGATATTAGTGAATTCTTCTTCAGGTTTGGTATGCCATACAAACTGCATTCAGACCAAGGCTATAACTTTGAATCAGCTGTGTTCCATGAATGCTGCAAGTAGTTTGGCATACGAAAGACCAGAAG
>NW_013665874.1:712118-722987 GCF_000517525.1 Limulus polyphemus | reverse complement strand
CTCCATTGTTGATGGCCTATAGAAAAGAAGAGCATGAAGCCACTGAATACACTTCAGCAAAGCTGATGTTTGGTCGGGAACTTCGGTTGCCAGTGGACATTATAACAGGATGCCCACCTTACGAAGAGTTGCCTGAAAATGTGTCAGAATTTGTGAAAGTGTTATCTGAAAGGATGGATGATATTCATCATCAAGAGCATTCAAACTTGAAAACATCTGCTGATTCCATGAAGTTAACTTATGATAAGAGATCTACTGAAGTCAGCTTTGTACCAGGAGACAAGGTGTGGTTGTATAATCCTAGGAAGACCAAAGAGAAGTCTCCTAAGTTGTCTTCTCCATGGGAAGGCCCATATGGCATAGTGGATCGTCTCTCAGGTGTAACTTTTTGAATAAAATGTGGTCAACGAAGTAAGAAAAAGGTGGTGCATGCCAACAGGCTTTGGCATTATCACGGTCCAGGATATTTCAGATAGAATGAAGTGAACAACAGAATAAATGACGCTGCTGAAGACACTCTCGAAGAAGAAACTCTACCCGGTTTTGAGAAGGGAAACAGTGAAGCCCTTAATGAAGTTACTACCACTGATGTGACTGGTACCGATAATGTGACATTTCCTGATGGAGCAAATGAACCCCACGTGAAGCAGTAGCCAATGAGATGGAGACTTTGTTGTATTTTAATTTTGTGTTTGTAAATTCTATACATTTAATTAAGTTATTGTTAATTATCTATTGGTTTAATGTAAGTGGCTATTGTTCTGGATGAATAATGCTAAGGAAGGGGCAGTGTTACGACAGCAGAAGTCACGCGACACTGGTAGCATGCGCACTGGAGTTTCTCGAAGGATCATGAATTTTCCTGGCAACTCTAGTTTGTTCGAAGTACTCTTTTTTTTAGTATATAAGCCTGGCAAGAAAAACCAGTGTGATAAAAAAGATATAGATAGATCAAAGAGATAGATAATTGAGTCAAGCGAACAGTAGGCACTGTAAGTAAAGTGTGTGAATCACTATGATTTATAGCATGTGTTATAAAAGTTGTTAAGTTTAAAGTGACTGTGGAAATTCTGTGTATTACAAAGTTGTATCGAGAAAGTATAAACCAGTTTTAATTAAGAAAGGACTTGTATTGCTGAAGTTCCTCGGAAAGAATTTATACCGGAAATCAACAAACAAACAGATACGCAACAATATCTTCCTGATAAAAAGAATACAAGCTTTCTTAAAAGGTTAAAGTATTTATTTATTTTATTCTCAGTTCTATCTGGTTTCTGATGATGTAATGTAATCTAATTAATCAAAGTTTCAAGTTATTCAGCTGGTTTATATTGTATATTAAGATCAATATTCATGTTTCAACTTTAATGTGTACTCTTCCAAATCATTTTAATAAATTCACAGTGTTTAATACGTCTTATTGCTTAATACATCTAAAATTATCTTTGTTACTGTATATTTTAAAATATTAATTTTAAAGTGAGTTGAATTAATTTAATAAATTAATTGGGGTAATTATAAGGTTGTTAAGCTTAAGAAGTATTTTCACATAAACATACTGTTTATTTTTCAGGTCATAAAATTTTTTTTATGAAATCAAAACTCTACTTTTCAGTGTAATTATGAAAATGTTTTCCTCACTGAAATTCCTTAAATTTATATCAAAGTTATGGAAGAAGTATTTGTCATAAAAAACAATGTATGAAATTACGTCAATACTACTGAATACCCATACAAATCACAGAGTAACATGTAGACAACAAAATAAATGTTTTAACATTAATATTTATACATTAACACTTCGCAATATTTCTACTTTGTTATGGTCATATAAATTTTTAAATAAGCTCATATTTTCTGATTCTTAATTTCCACTTGATGTATGAGAGCCAATAAATTAACTTTTCTCTGTCATATTGTTTAAAAATATTACTGTCTTCCCATCATATGGCTGTGTAAAGTTTATTATTAAAGCACTACATTTATTTTCTCATAACTTTTTATTTCAATCATCATATTCTAAAGTTAGTCACTACAAAAAATTTCCTTATGCCAAAATTTTATTTGATATTAATTTTGGAAAGATGAAACAGTACTACCAAAATATGTAATGCATTTATATTTGTTTAAGATAATTTGGGCTTATAAAACTCATTTTCTTCAACCCATGTCCAACAATTGATAAATAACCATACAAAAACTGGTATTATATGCTTACTTGTATAAATTTATTATGAATAACTAAAACTATTTGACCTCAAAATATCAGTAAAAATCAAAAAGCTTAAAAGTTGAAAATGTATTTTGTGATTGAGATTCTGTCCAGTACATAAGTTATAAATGTTGTCCCAATTTTCTACAAATACAAAATACATTATATATAAAAATTTCAACATAAAATGTTCAATGAAAAAAATTGTGGAAGCATTCCCTCAGGATTACCAGACATACTATAACAGAAGATAGTTGATTTGAAAAAGAAATGAGTAGGTTTATTTAATCACTCACTACAGTGGTTAATTAAATTTATACACTTAGCCATGTGAAAATAACAGACAACCGATTAGAGCAAAATTACAAAAGATAAAAGTTTTTCAGAAATGATAATCTTCCTGCTGCTGTATAAAAGGACTACTTTGTACAGATTTTCTTAAATTTGAGTTTAAATAATATATGTTTTCAAACTTGTTAATCTTATTTTGAATTTGAATTAACAATCAAGTAAGTAAGTTAAATAAAACATATACTGACATAAAGATGGACAAAAGGAAACATAGGATGGCAACTATATGTCAAGAATATTAGAAACAGTGTCATTTGGTAAGTTAATGTATAAACCATTATAGAGAATTTTGATAAAAAAAAATTTATGTTCTTTTATACCCAACAACAGTTCCATTATTTAAATAAACTTTCAGCTCACATTTTTAGTAATGGGACATAATAATAAAACATACACTCAAACAAGATCATTATTTAATATCTTTAATTTCAGTTTAATAATTTAAATTAAATTAAATTATTCCACCTCTTCAAGTTCACCATTTCTTGAAAATACTAGAGGATAGCATACTTTTATATAACAACAAATTCTACAAAAATAGCATGTTTTGATAAATTTGCAGATAATAAATGAAAAGTATTCAACTTAGCACCTTGATCTATTCTGAAAGTGCAGTATGAAATTTGTCTTATACAGATATTAATTAACTTATGCTTTTATCTACCATAGTATAAACCTTATGCATGCATAAAAATAATCCAGTGTAAAAACCTTAATTTTAAGTTTTTCGTATTCCCTTTCTGATGATTAATCAGTTAAAACAAATACACAAGTTGGTTCTTCATCAGTGTAATAATTTTTTAAACAGATTAGTTATTTTTGATGTATCTACCAACTGTAAGTAATATGCTAATCAGGCAAACTCAATCTTTATTCCAAGGAAGAAAGATATATATGTGTATAATATCTTTTTTTCTTTTAACTAGTTTTATAACACTATTCTTTTGTAATTTTCAACACCTTGTTAAATATCTTGGATGTAGTATATATACACACACACACACCTTTATTAACAGTGACAGTATGTCAAACATGCAGATCTTATTTAAAAAAATACAGAAACTTCTAACTTCTAACTAAAATTAAATTAAAAGGCAGTTTTCCAACTGGAAGATTTATTCTCTTATCTTCATTTGTGTAGTAAAATATTTGAGTATGCATCACGAAAAAGGATGTTACTTGCATAGAGAAATTATATCTTTTATCAAGTATTAACACAAACCACCATTTTAAACTGAAAAACAAAACTTACAAATACAGAATAAGAAAACAAATTTGCCTAACAAACTAATTGTTATATTCAAATTTTCAAATTAACATGTCTAAATACAGGAATACCTTTTCTCAAGAATTCTGCTGAACTTCACATAATAATCTTAATTTATTTAAAATCATCAAATGAACAAGTTTTAGTCTTGTTCCATAAATTAACTTAAGATATAAACCTAGCTCAATAAAAATACACATAAATCAGAACTGCCTGTAAAAATGTCACAGAATTATCTAAACAAAAATCACTTTTGATAATGGATGCGAATGCCCATGTGCAATGCCTAAAAGTTCAGCTATACTAGAATAAAAACAAATATATACAAATTCAAAAAAAGTAAAATAATGAAAGATGACTTTCAAATTATAATCCCATGAAATTAAATCTTAGAAGCTTACAACAAAAACTTCAACTAGCTTTAAATGTAATGGTAACAGGAGAATAGTATGCAACAGTTTAATAACTAAACTCTAGCATTAGCTGCATTTAGAGCTACACTTACTTTGATAGCTTGGTCAAGAAATTAATTAAGCCAAAGAAGGAAGTCGTTACTCCTCCAATATTAATACTGCAACAAATTTTAAACCAAATAATTTACAGAAAAATACAGAGAAAAATTTGTTTGACTAAAAATATTAATTTAAGCATTTACAAAAAGTGATCCAAATTCTTCAGTGGTTGGAAAAAATTAACACCAATAATATTTTAAGCATTAACATCAAATTATCATAAATAACACTCACCATTTAGTGAGTAATAATTGAATTTAAATTATTCTAGGAAACCTAAGAAATACTGTTAGTCCTGGCAGAAGTAACAGGACATACAAGTTCATACATATCATTAAACAAATTTATAATTACCAAATGAGCTCATTTACTTGTGGTTCAATGATTAAAAAAAAAAGCATATTCATCCCTAAGCCAGTTATTTTGGCAAACCATCGAAATTATCTTTATTTTCACTTTGTTTAGAAGAACCCTCTTTGTTGTTTTCTTTCTGAAACTCCAGAGATGCTGAGTTGATACAATATCTCTTGCCTGTTGGTTTGGGTCCATCATCAAACACATGGCCAAGATGGGCACCACAGTTGCGACAAGAAACTTCTGTCCTCGCAAGACCTGGTTTGATAGCAAGTAGAAGTAGGTTTCCACCCACTAATGTATTGATAATAGTTGACAGACAGAAGCATGGAAGATAGCAGTGGGAGAATAAGAAAACATATCAGTGATAAACCAAACTTCCTCAACCATTACTCTTCAACTAATAACACAGAGTGCTTGGGGAACACTGAGAAAAATTACTTGGAATGCTTATGATGACCAGAAGACATTTACACGAAAAGAGATAAATTAGTGTATTTCACTGTTGTAACATGGAAATAATCATGTAGATAAGCTGTCTGAACAAATTTAAATACTATCAATAATCCACATAATGTCACCTATGTTAAGATCAAATTACAGAAAATTACTTAAGCCAATACATGCAGTTATTAAATACAGCACAATGTTTAAATCAAGTTAACCACTTATTATTTATTGTAGTGAAGTGAACTACAAAATATAAGTCATACAAGATTTATACTAAACTAAGACAGTCAAAACTGCTTTTGCTACTTCTTTTCAAACTGATTTCTGCAGATATAGCTCTGTTAAATGCTCACCAAATCACACTAATTTGTATAGAGAAACTAAATACCTGACATGACCTCACTCATCTTCAAGATTAACATTATCACTTTCAACCAGACTTCATCTAGCTCACACAATATGCACAACATTGTTGTGTGTAGATGTATAAATCCACAACAAATTATTGTATTTTTGAAAAGGTCCAGATTTTCTAATTAGAAAAACAAATATTATTTACTTGAGCACTTCCTAAAAATATGTGAAAGTTTTTTTCCTGTCTGACCAGTATTTCATAATTAAATCTAAACATATACTATAATAAAGTTTTCCATTTTTACATATTTACTATTTTTGTAACAAATATTCTGTGAAGCTCCACTACAGAATCTACATGCATCCCTGAGCAACATTTGCTTAATATGACACTAGGCAATATTCATAAAATCTCTCATCGTCAATTATCAGTAGAACAATGGAATTTATTGTAACCATAGAGAAAATAGAGCTTTAGAAATAGCAAGGTTTAAGTATAAAATCTCAATCTAAGTAATAGTTTAAGTCAAATTTGTTTTCTAGGGGGGGATTGACTTCCAGTGCTGCACTTGTCAGACCTCACTCACACAATAAAGTTAAAAAAGAAAAAATTAAGACAAACTTGTTTTAACTAGCCATGAAAATACTGTCTAAATGTACTAAATAATAGTTATCTGGAATGACTTTGTTTTGTTTGCTTGAAAAGGCTAGTAAACAGTTCATAAAAATTCAGAAACATTTTTGTAAAGAAATAGATATTACGCACTGCATGTCAAAACACTTGAATATGGTAGTTTTAATAAGGAACAGTTCCCACACCATAACCATCGGAAGTATTAAATATGTATAATATAAATATTACACTAAAATCAGTCAACAATGATTAAACATAACAGTTTACTAACAAATCTTATACAACAACCAGCCAAAGATAAATAATATAATCATTCAGGTTTACATAACACTACTCATACAACCTGCTACAGATAATTAAACTCAACAGCCAAGTTAAAATATCCTACACTATAAATCAAAGATTATTATACATATCAGTTTTCTTTACTTAACAAACCTACACTACAGTCAGAAAGCACTTTATCTTATTTGACACAGTTTCAACATAATCAGCCAACAATTTAATCATAGTAGATATCATTACAAAACGTTTTTCCCAGCAAAAGTGGCTGAAATCTCAAAACATTTGGGCTTACTCTAAAAAAAATTTACATAACAATCAGCCATAAACTAATGTTTTAAACGAGCCTGTTTTAATGAGTTAAGATATTTCTTTCTTAATTTAGAAAACAAGATAATTTATCCTAAGAATATTCCACTATAAATTTCAAAAGAACTGTATCAAAAATTAACATTTGTACTGTTATTTAACTGATATACAGAAACTAAAATAACATCTTGTTAGTTTTACTACACAAGAATATGGCTAATTTCAACCGTTATGTAATTTTTTTTAGAAATTTAAGAACATTTTGTGATCAAATTTAAGACAAAGATAGTATAAAACTTCACATTCCTCACTTAAATTTTAATAAATATATTAACACTTCTCCCCATTTTCTAGCAAGAATCAGACCAGAGTATTTAACACTAACATTTTCTATATGTTTGAGTAAAGTTTGTCTATAGCCCTTAATAAATCAAAGAAACTTTTATTTGAAAATTTAGTTAACTGTAAAGCACTATATAACAGCCATGAATCAGTTTTCAAGAAATAAAAGTAATGAAAATATACACTAAACAGGAAAAAAAAAAAACATAATTAATAAGTTCTTATAAATTATTCTCCTGTGCATTAAAGCATTCTTACCAGGCTCTACAATGCAAAACAAGTATGTTAAGTGGTTGAAGTTGGTTGAAGAAGCTTGTGCTCTTTTCTCAAAATCTATCCCTCTACATCTGTCCATGCAGAAAATATCATGCATAAATGTTAAAAAGCTTTGAAAATACATGCAAGAAACATATCAAACTCTAATGGTGAGAGGAACTATTTTAAAACAAAGAATGCAAAATTTAATTTACATGTGAAACCCTCCAGGATTTCTTTTCAAAGAGATGATTACTCTAAATCTGGCATACATGTCTCTTTATGTCACTTTAATACTTTATTTCACAAAGGTAAAAATTTATCTACAAGTATTTTTGTTTCAAACCGATTTTTTTATTTTATTTATGTACACCTTCGTGTTGGTGAAGTTCTTTAAAACAATTCCACAAAATCTTTGAAAACTACTTATTATACAGTTATGCATCCATCAGTAGCTCTTACATAAGCTTTGCTTTCCCAATATCATCTAGATTTGTTTGAAAGTTGTAGTGCGATGAAAAGTTTGTGGTTGGTGGGCTGGAGTGAAGGTGAAGAATCTGATGAATCCATGGCATACAAAGCAAAAGATCCCAAAATAAATAAAATTCTAATATGACCAACAAAAGTTTGTATGGCAGAATCATTTAGAACAGAGACAAAGAGTGAGTCATAGAGACTCACCTCTTTTACCTTGATGTTAGGTTACCCAAAAATTTGTTTACATGTTTGAACCCAAAGCTACATAATATACCACACAGAATTAAGCACTGTAAGTCTGTAAACTGCCAGCTGACCAAATGGAGAAAGCCACACTAGAAATATCAGTACACACAATTTTTGGATGGTAAGACAACCAAAAGCAAAATTAGATACTAAAGCTCTAATCAACCCCTGCTGGTAAACTTATCTTGAAACAGGAAACAAGTTAAGGCAGTGATTTCCAAACTGTAGGGCATGCCTCTTGGGGTGGGGGAATTGAAGCAGTGGCTGTGGGGGCACAGCCTTTTACAAGGAGACAACCAAAAGCAAAATTAGATACTAAAGCTCTAATCAACCCCTGCTGGTAAACTTATCTTGAAACAGGAAACAAGTTAAGGCAATGGTTTCCAAACTGTAGGGCATGCCTCTTGGGGTGGGATGGGGGAATTGAAGCAGTGGCTGTGGGGGCACAGCCTTTTGCAAGGAGAACCCAAAAATAAAAATGAAAGCAGAAAAAACAAAAAAATAAATTCTGAACTGTTTTCCTGCTAATACTTCAGAAAAAACTGATTAAAGAGAGAGAGAAAGAAACTACTGTATTTACAGTTATTATCACTTGTGAAAATTATTTAGTATGAAGGAGGAGGGCCCCGAGAAAAATAATGCTGAGTTGGGGGGTGCCACAACATAAAGTTTGGAAACCACTGAGTTAAGGTAAAAGACCAGCAAACACAAAAATAAAGCTTTTTATACACACACACATACAAAAGGTTATCTGATTACAAGGTGAGCACCTTGCAATACTGCCCAACAGCCGAAAGTGTCAAAGGAACATAAAAGCCATGTGGGAATATAAACAATAGCAATGAGACCTGTATATAAAAAGGATGTCAAAGGAGAAATTTTCTTCCTGAGTAATTCATAGCAGAAAACAGACAATGGATCCCAGTAATGTGAGGAGAAAGGAAATACAAAGTATGAACACAGAAGGTAATGAGGCCAAATCAAAAATGATCTTCATTATGAATGGTATGCAAAGTAAGCATTCACACAAATGTTATACACATTACATAATGTCAGGAATACTGACAGTGAACTGAAGATTTCAATTTGCATGCTATAGGTAAATGGCATGAGTACGACCTCCAATATAGGCCCAAGAAGTTATAGCAAAGTGAACAATACAACTGTCAACAAAAAAAGAATGGTACGAAAGCAGAGCTCATGTAAGATCTACTGACCCATGTGCAGTAAGTTACACGGAGGGTTGGAAAGTGGAGTGTTTTGGGTAAGTGATATATATGGCATACAATAAAGGAAATTTGGAAGTCTTAAGCCATAGATGTTGTTGACAGCATGACATCAGACTCAACAAAGAAAGGCTTTCAATATTTCAGAGGAGCATCTGCCTAATTTGAATTTAAATTTTACTCTGAATATGATGACACACACACACAAATTTATATTGCAACTTTTGTCAAATATCTATATAAAATGTATCCAACTCAATAATACAATTTTCCATATTCTAATTTATTTACAAAATAATGCATTTTTGATTTTTAACAATGTCATTTTCAATCACAAGTATTTTTGTAAAACTTACAAGGTAATCACAATTAAAAAAAGAACTTGTCTCAAACCTAACACTGGTTGAAATCATATTTTTAGAAGTAAAATATCCATAAACCATATTTGATATTTCATGGTTTATGGTTATAAAAAATATTTTTATTCACAAATCCAAAGACATTAAAACCAATATAATATCAAAACCACAACCAGTAAATTTTAAACTTTTAAATTTTGTTGTCCTATAAAGCAAGCAATTTTAATCCCTATAAGCAAAAGGGATATTTAACTGAAAATTGAGAGAACCGAAACAGGTAACTGACAATTCATACAATGTAAATCCATCACATGCTAAGAATGCAATCACATGTGCCATTACCTCCCTTGGTACCAACAACACATATCTTATGAATTGGTTTATAATCTTTTATAACTAATCTGAATTACATTTCTACCAAAAAAAAACAACAATTACTCAAAAAGACATTGCTAATCAGTTGCATCTTCGATTGCAGACAGAAAAAAAACAAAAAAACTGAGCATCATGATTATCAATAATAATTTGTTGTTCTACTAAGATCTAACAGTGAGTAATATAAAGTAATCCTTACTTTTCCCCTTTTCAAAACTTGTGTCATTTCTAAAGTTTGTTATCTTTCTCCCTCTCACTTGAAATACTTTTATAATTTGGTAAAATATTTAGGATATTTAACATCTACTGTCCGATAACAACTGTTGATGGTACAGTTGTTACAATGTCATATCCCACCCACATTCGTGAGCCCTGGTATTGGATGAAAGGCCTTTTCGAATATGGCAAATATTGTGTGGTCAACATATTATAACATATTCTTCATTACTTTCACTAAAACATTCTTAGAATTTTAAGATGTTGCATATTTTATAAAATTTTAAGTTAAAATTATTTTTTTGAGAGTAAGTATTGTAATCCTACTAATTTTTTTGGTCTAAACTTGTGATACAAAAGAAATTTTAAATTTCAACTGGAAAATGTCGATCACTGCCTGCAAGAATATATGAAAATTAAAAAAACATATAAAAAGAGAGTTTTTAAAGTAACAAGCTGCACGTAATGCAAAAAATTAAGTATGCTTTTGAATAAAACATACACCTAATGGATGAAAAATCAAAGATATATAACATTACTTACCAAGATATATATAAAATATAATTAAAAACACCTTAGTTGTAAGAAAAAGATGGATTGATAAGGATTGAGTGTGCAACTTAAAGAAATGAAACCAAATAAATTGGT
>NW_013665874.1:698625-711232 GCF_000517525.1 Limulus polyphemus | reverse complement strand
AGAACCAACCAGATTCTTTAAAATATATGGAAGTAGTTTCTCCTCTCTAAAACAGTGTTAACAGCTTCCTTTATAGTAACACCAGGGAATTTAGATAAACAGTTTCTTGTCATCATCCCCATAAAATCAGTACAGCTCTATCAAGCATCATTATTTATGCTAATTGCTTAAGCTAATATCATGTGATTCTAAATGCTCTTTAATTAGAATAATTTCATAAAATTTAGCATATTTGTGCTTATAAGTTGGCAATGAATAATCATATGATTTTTTTTAAAACTTGAGCTAGAAACTGTAATTCTAGTTTGCTTGGCCTAACCAATACTTGTGTATTTCCACATGCTTTCACTCAGTAGTTTTGCTACTCTAAACCAGCAGTCTTTAATCCCATTGACAAAATATGTTAGACCAATAGCTCATGTGACTTTTTGCGTAAGCATGCACAAAAATTTGGTCAAAATTGAATGGTTTTTTTGTTGAATAACTTTGCACATGTGGCTTATATTTAGACCAAATTTGTAGGTTGTAAAGATCTATCAGTGTACCCAATTTGAAAAAAATCCATAAAAGTATGTTTTTTATCAAATACATTTTCCATACTTTTGGTGCAAAGAAACAATAGGAAGAAATTCAATCAAAATTAGAAATTTTATATATCATTTATTTGTTAATGGATTGCCTTGAAATTTGATATGTGAAGTAAGGATCCAGTAGAGCACATCTACTGAAAATATGCAATAGTTTGAATTACCAGAAAAATATCAGCCCATTCGTATCAGATGAGTAACAAGAATACTAATCTGATATGTTCAAATAAATCATTAATATGATTTGTACACAATATTTTCTAAAAAGTATGATTTTTGTATCTGTTACAAAATAATCTATTAAAATTATGCAGCTAATAAAATAATTCTAAAAATGGCACTGATGAAACAAATAAGACAGGAAATTACAAGTAAAATTAACATACCATGAGATAAATCATTTTTAAAGGTGACTTTGCTTTTATCTACAACATCCCAGAATGCAGGCCATCCACATCCAGAATGGTACTTGGTTTCTGATGAAAAGAGCTCTTCCCCACATACTACACAGGCATACTTTCCATTATCTTTCAGCTTATAGTACTTTCCAGTAAAAGCACTGTAGCATAAAAGAAAATATCATTTTCCATAATAACATATGACAACTATATACTATATATACACACGTGTCCTGTACAAATCAGTTACATTTAAACAGACATTAATTTTAGTAAAATTTATATAGAGGGTTACGTAGATTATATTAATGTTTTTGGATATACAAGTCATATGATAACCACAACTGGATGTGGATTCACAAAGATAAGGCTTCCACTCATATCTGCCATTGAACTGTCACATACCACAAGAAGTTGGAGAATGATATGGGTATTCATGCAGCATCTATGGATTTATGTGTGACTGGGGTGTTAAAACAAGTGCTGGGACAACATAATCATCTGCCATTGAACTGTCACATACCACAAGAAGTTGGAGAATGATATGGGTATTCATGCAGCATCTATGGATTTATGTGTGACTGGGGTGTTAAAACAAGTGCTGGGACAACATAATCCTTTTACATTCGTTGGATTATGCAAAATGCAGGTAGGAGTTGTATGCTTTGGACGTGACAACGTTTTGAAATAGAAACTATACTATAAAGCTATTGTCCAGATACATAGTCATCAGACAGAGCATGACCAGATGTGATGACTATGGACTATGACATGCTCAATGCTCTGTATACAAGGATTGCCAAATCACTAACCTTAACATTTTACTTACCTGAAAATGTATTTCCGATAGATACTCACTTCTTACACAGAAAGCTATCTTCCCTGTGCATCTGCCTTAGAGATTTGCATGCCAGTAACCTTTACGCAACTCCCACCTAAACTCAAGATATTTCTCAAAATTTGTGCTGCTGCGTAATGACATTATTATGCAGCAAAAGCCCTCCACCAATAGGAAGGTGACACAACTTCCCTGCATACTAGCTCCCTGTATGCTTTTGCATGTGTGATATTCATTCTTTGACAAGGTAAGGAATATTAAGTCACACTGGAAATGGGGAGAAAGGGTGGAATGTGAAGAGGTGAGAATCTATTGGAAATACATTTTCAGGTAAGGAAAATGTTGACTTCCAAGGCAATACATACCTCTTCACCCAGAAAGCCAGAATCCCATGTTGATATGGTGGAAGGACAAGTGCAAAAGTTACCTAGATGAGTACATACATGGGAGACCACATCTCATCTTTTCCACAGTATACTTTGGAAGGGAGGAATAATCAGAAAAGCTCCATGTGTCATGGGCAGAATAAGAATGTGGCCATCCAGGTACTTACCTCAACCGTCAGATTCTTGGACCAAACCAGCTGCGGGAAGAGTGCACATAATACATGCTATAGATTATATAATGTTAGTATGTTCACTGATTCAACAGATGAGTCATACACTGTAGGAGTAAGGCACGATTTACTGAGAAGTACTCATCTCAATTCAACTGAACTGTAGATGATTGCAGATATTCAGTGGGTTAACTCCAGTTCAAAACTAGGTGATATCAGGTATGTGTTTACCAGTCTGCAGTACAAGGAAGGTCCCAACTGTCTTCACCTCATGACCAGGAATCAGAAAGAAAAAGCAACTTCCATTCTGACAACCCAAGCAGGGCATGTGTGCAGACCCAGTACACAATCAACATCAGGCCATCCAGAAACATCCGAGTAATGGTAGGAAAGGGAATGCAAACATGGTTGGTCAACTTTGGTCCAAAACCAGGCATTATCAGAAATCTTTTTTCATGTCTGCAGTCGGAGGCAGATCCCATACACTGATCCAACACCAGACCACCCAGGAATCAACCTTTTGGAGGTGATAGGATGAGGGATGCTGGCATGTTATGAGTATAATTAGAAGAGAGGTGACCTGCACTACACTGACAGTGTCGCCACCTCCCTATCAATTGCCATTATTTGTTCATCCCCCAGTTATCAGGTCCCAAACTGAGAGGGTTCTCCATGGTCCACTACCCCAACAGCTAGGAACTGGTAAGTGGTAAGGGTCTTCCTTGCTCCACTTGAAAAAAAAGAGGAGAGGTATTTGCAGTGGGGAGAGAAAGAGAAAATGCCCAAATCCCAATTGGATGCCTGCCGGAAAGATCTTTTACTGGAGACAGTGCAACATGTGACCTTTTAAACATATTTTGAAAAACCAGCAAGCAGGCAGAGCCCTCCCTGGTGCTAGCTTTTTCCATGATAGTCCATGGAATAGGTGTGGTCTGGATCAGACAGTAGACAGATATCAGAATATACCCTGAGGATACCTCAAGTAATCTTGTGGAACACCCCATCTCAACAGTGGGCATATATGGAGCCAAGGCAGATGGTATGAATGCTTTCTGTTATCCTAGCTCGATGCAGAATTTGAGGCATAAGTGTACCCTGGGAGGTACCACTATCCACCTGACAGGAACCTGGAAGCAAATTCTATAAGCCACAGGGGAATGTACTCACCCATCTAAGGACAGTGGGTATATTTTAGGATGGCTAATGGAGGCAGGCAGTAGCCCCTGGAGACAAAACAACCAGACAATGAAGAGAGTGGGCAAGGTAGTTCACATGCTAGGCATGAATGAACTTGTCCAGTGGTAGTAAGTAACAAACAGCAAGAGAATGAGAAAGGTGACAAATCTGATGGACAAAATTTAGAATCTGCAAGCAACCACTTCTAAAGAGAAGAAGACCAAACAAAGAATGTGACAGACTTTACCATTAAATGCAGATGAAGATTTGTCCCTGGAGGAAGATGAATCCCAGTGAATGAAGAGTGGAAGACAGAAACCCCGAAAGTGAAATGTACAAGATAAATAGCAAAGAATGACTCGAACAGGGCAGAAAGTCTATCTGAGTCCTAATGAGCATAGAAGAGTGAAATAAAAGGATGGGAGGGAGGAAAAGGGTACAGATCTCATCCCCAAGTGGCTGAATACTGAGGGAGAAAGTACCGGACAGGATAAAGAAAAATAAGAGGACAATGGGAAGGTATGGGATAAGTTGCTAGCATAAAGAGGAGAACTGCAACCACAAGTGAGAAGAAACAAGAATATGTCTGAAGAAAAGATGGTAGAAGTTGCTTGAATGGGCACAGGTAAGAGCATGCAGGATAACACTGAGGTCCCAGTCAGACACGGGAACAGGGAAAGTGTGTGTATGGATAAAGAAGTATCTAGAAAAGATGAAGAGAAGGTGGAAGGAAACAGCTTACAGTATTGAGCATGTAATTTAGTGAAGACAAAGCCGCCCAATAATCAGCAAAGGTGGAAACAGCTGAATCCTGTAGAACAGCCAGGTAAAGGGAAGAGAGAGATGTCCAACAGTAGAACAATTAGGAGTAAAGTGGTGACAGATGGACCAACATCAAAAGCCATCCCCTCACACGGGTAAAAGGACAAGATAAAATGATGCCTAGAAAGGATTAGAAGATTGTAAAGTCTGGTTCCATGGACAAAGGACTGGACTAAACAAACATGAAGGTGGAAGGACAAGATCCATTAAGAAACAAAATGGCAGAGTTAAAATAATAGAGTGTATAATCAGTATGGGAAGAAGGAGTTGAGTTGACAGATGGCAGAAACTAAGGTTAAGCCAGCCAGAAAGGATTAGAAGATTGTACAGTCTGGTTCCATGGACAAAGGACTGGACTAAACAAACATGAAGGTGGAAGGACAAGATCCATTAAGAAACAAAATTGCAGAGTTAAAATAATAGAGTGTATAATCAGTATGGGAAGAGGGAGTTGAGTTGACAGATGGCAGAAACTAAGGTTAAGCCAGCCAGAGGGTACCGCCAAAAGGAACTGACAAGGAGTGTCTCTAGTCAAAGCCAGGACCCAAGGTAAAGACCAGAAAGGTGGATGAGCATTATGACAAGTAAAAGATCAGACCAGGCAGAAGACAGCAACAGCCAGGGCTAAGGGATGGAGAACAGATGATCCAAAGAGAGAAATCATGAAAGTGAGAGGGTTGGCCAGGCAACAATTAGTAAAGTTCTCAAGAAAGAACCACCAATGGAAACAGAGGCAGGAGATACATACTGTGAACAGAAAATGTTCCTGTCAGGAGAGGCAGTCTGCACCTGGTTATAGTACCCAGTATATGGCAAATGAGGAAACCAACTCATTAAGAATTGGCCCAAGAAGAAAATTTCAGAGTTCGCAAGCAAGAGATTCTGGATCAGATTATCCTATGGTGGTTAATTTAGAAAAAACCAAAATATTGGTGGAATGGAGTAGTAATAATAGTATCATTCCCAACAGTGTACTGGAACTTCAAGCACATGGATAAGGAGAGAAGACTTGTCGTGGAAGAGAAAAGCATAAGTAGACAGTTGTTGGTCCAGATTGGGAAGAGGTAATTGAACACCAATGCTGTCAGGAGATCAGTCCAACCATCCATACAAATAATAGAATGGAGGTAGGGACAAGAGAACCATTGAGGTTAAAGAATCTCATGATGGATCAATTGAGGAGGTGTATATGCATGTGACCGAAAGGGATAAGCAGTCCCCATGATGTCATGGTCACCAAACAAAACCTCACACTCAGAATGAGTAGGATAGGCAAAAATTCTAATGCAGAAAGGTCCAATGCTCACAAGCAGATGGGAGAGGGCTTGTCCCAGCTGAGAATGAGTTGAACAATACCCCCTCAGTAAATAAAATACTGACTGAGAGTGAGTAAGTGGTGACAAATACAGCCACAAAGAGACATTGGACACAGATGGGAGTGGAAGGAGAAAATTAAGAAAGAAGAAGGGTATGGAAGTGGAAAGAAAGTCCATGGGTAAAGAGTAGAAAAACCCATGTGGAAGAAAATGAGTGACCACAGGAGCTCAAACTGTGACAGCTGGGCACCCACAGAACCTGATATGATGGAAACATCACCAATGAGCTCAATGGGACTGATGTTAGGCAGAAGAGGAAGTTGGAAAACAAAAAGACAGGACTAAGGACAAAGAAGAAATACAATAATTGAAGGTAGGGTTGAGGACAATGTGGAAACAACATATGAAATCAAAGATTTATTATGGGCAACATCAGCCTGTGAGTCAATCAAATCAGGAATACGCCAGGGCAAAAAAAAGGGCTCAAAGAACAGAAAGAACTTGGGATAGAAGAGTACCCCTAAGCAACAATCTCCAAGAAAGAAGGGGAATGACCACAGTGTAGAAATGAAGGGAACAAGAATCACTCGCAAAATGCTCTGGGGCACAGTGGAGTGCCTAAGAGTACCTAGAGAGGGGAGGTAAATAAATGTGGTAAAAATGATTAGGGAAAGGCAAGAGTATTGGGTAGTGGAGGGTGAAACTGATGCCAAAAGTTCACCCCCCACCCAAAAAAAAAAGGACAAGGGCAATCTCAAACATGAGAATCTTGAAAAGAGATACAGAATGATTAAAATAGGGGAAGTAAGAACCAGATAAATGGAGAGGCTTGATGTCATGGAAACAGAAATGGTCCAGGAATGGTAAATGATTTGAGTTAAGGTTAGAATTAAGAAGTCGGGAACACCTGACGAAGGGACTGGAGCTGAAGCACCTGACAGCATAAGGGAATCCACTATCCTATCCACATCATCCCTAGGGAACACGCCTCCATAAGCCATCATTATTACACAACTTGTCACTTACACAAGTAGTAGAAGACAGTACATGAACTAGTGTTCATAGTGTGAAGAAAAAAAAATTAAGTTCCCCCAACATTGCAAATCTCATTGCAAAAACATGTCTGATGCGTTCAGTGCTGAGGAATTGAATGAAGCTCATGAGTGCAAAAGCATAGAGGGAGCTATTTTGCAAGGAGGTTGTGTCACTCTCCTATTGGTGGAGGGCTTTCACAGCATAATAACATCATTAGCACAAATCACAAGAAATCTTGTGAGTTTAGGTGGGAGTTGCCTAAAGGCTAGTGGAATGCAAATCTTTAAGGCAAAAGCATGAGAAAGATAGCTGTCTGTTTGCAGTGGTGTGTATCATTGCTTTGGAAATTTAAAGTCAACAAAAATTCTACAAACCAAGAGAGTAGCTTAAACCAGTGAGGGGCAAAGGAGTCACCCCCATTTCAAAACAAAATTTGGGGCCCAATTTCCTATTTTATGAAAGCTAAGTATTTTAAACAAACATATACACAAATTTGTGCAATTTAATGTTTAGAGTGCTTTCAAAGTGAAACAATCATGCAATCTTTCCTGAGACACATATAATTCTGTAAAGACCACAGAATCTTTCAGTGCACACTTCTGCAGTTGTGTCACAACTAATAGCCTGCTTGCAGATACACATTTACTGATTGTCAGTTAAACATTAATAATTGAGAAACATTTAATGAATTATGTCAATATACACTTCCTTCAATATTCATTGGAAATTCAAATGCTATATCAATCTTTCCTGTGATGCTCAATTATATCACAAATATTACTGCATACATAAAAAAAATTAAACAAACTCACAATAAATTCTCAAATGCCAGGCCATTTTTTTGTGGACACCATGGTGACTGAGATTTGGCAAGCCCTGTTTATATAAATATGATGTCCAGCAGTTTACATAAAGACTTGTAAAGTTTGTAAAGACTAAGCACATGCAATTTCTCACACTTAATTTGAATTTTTTTAATCTAATATTAACCACATCCAGTTTCTTATTTTGAAAAGTTTATAATAGTATTTACAATATTATTTCAAACTTAAAACAACTTTAAACACAATATAATTCATAAGGAAATGTAATAATATATAATATTTGCATTGAAATATTTAGATTAAACTAAGAAGAACAAAGTGTGGAAGAAAATTGTAAATAGTTTAAAATACCGTTCTGTGCCTCTTTCTTGGGTCACGTGGTACTGAAGATATGTAAGATGCTTCTTTAACTTTTCTTTTGTGCACTCATTTTTTGATGAATCAGGATGGCTAAAGCCATCTCTGCTACCATTCTGCATGATGTTACGTAACAAAATGTAGTTCAAAGCATCATCATACTTTTTTTCTATATCAAAAGTGCTAGTCAATGGTTCATTCTTACTTGTAAATCTAAAAGATAACACAAATACACATAATTTTATTAAAGTTGTTTCATGATTAAAGTTCCTTATCTTTATACTAAAATTACAATTAAAATGTTGAATGCTATCCATTATAGATACAACTTTCACTCACAGAAGTAGAGAATCTGAAACAACAAGCTAAATATGAGTAACACAGTTACAACTTACAAATCATGACAAAAGATCAAAAACATTTATCAATTATTTTTATATTCTATTCAAGTACACAAAATGTGATACTGATAATAAAATAGATTCATAAAATTACTGAAGGCTAGATAAGATAGTATTCATAGTTTTTTCTCTAATAATAATAAACAAATGTTATGAAAATACAAGGTAAAGAATAATTTGAGTATTATTCACACTTTATGTAAATAGTTTTGATGTGACTATACAACAAGTTTATGTACTTGAAAGGCCTTATATAATGCTGTGCAGTAAATAAAAGATCACAATACTGAATATGACTGATGCAAAGCAAATGCATCAAACTGTACTTCCTAAGGAAAGTACTTCTACATGTAGAAGGTCCACATAAAGGAGAAATGATCTAAAAAGAAAAGACTAATTTTCTTTGACTGTTTGTAACACTTAAAACAAAAACACCTATAAAAAGATTCTTACAAATATGGCTATTTGAATTATCAAGAGAGTTGAACTACCTAAGAAAACAATGTTGTATGCACTAGCTTCTAGTTCCACTTAATAATTTTATTACACGAGGCACAGTTTTAGTTTTCTGACTTTAAAATTTTGAATATCAGTTTAAATGTATGAACACAGAAAAAAAGGAATGTTACTAAAGGTCAGTTAGCACAAAGTCATCCCTTAATATTCTGTACAGTTAATATAATTACCAGCCTAAAACTAAAAATTAAAGTTTCTGGTAACTCTATTAACCCTATTTTTCCCTACCACTAAAGCAGAGTAAGGGTTTTCTGTTAAACCATATTTGGTTGGTTAAGTTTTGAAATGCCAAAACCAAAAACTTCTGCTGAATCACAAGGCCAAAAACATTATTAGAGTACGAAGTTCATGTGCAGACCTCTGCTATATGCTGAACTTACACTGATGGCTGACCTAACTGTTTGAAAACCTGCCATCCAACTCAAATTTATCACTAAATACATATCATTCTTTGCCTTTTCAAGTAATTCAGTGCAGTAATGTACACTTTTGAAATGTTGAATCCAACTCAGTTTGTTCATTAGATACATATTATTCATTGCTTTTCCAAGTAATTCCTTGCAGTAATATACGCTTTTCACATTGTTGAATTCAATACTATATTTACTTATTACGATATACACTGTAATTACTATGTTTTTAATTTTACGCATTGATAGTTTTGATGAAAATTTTTATTTAACACGGCTCTATTGTCTCCCACCCATGCAAGGCAGAGGACCAAACACAGTTACCCCCACATCAGCCCAAGTGCTGAGGCTCAGACACCCACTATTGGGCTCACCAGACACGGGTTCTCAGGTATCTGAATGATAAAATACTTGTGTTCTTACTCTGCACTACTGCATGCAGTACAGTCACCACTGCGAGAACAAACACATATTTCCCAGTGCTATATGGACCCCTAAGAGGCAGTCTGGCAGTCTTGATAATGAAACGGCCTTCATCTCCATCCAGGATGGTGTCGAACCCAGCTGCTAATTGTATATAGATCAATGAAGCACTCTAGCAAAAGCCAGAACAGATGGTTTTAATAAAATAACCATGAAAGCCCATCAGTCCAGTCACCAAAGGCTAACTTCAAATAAAAAGCCAATGATGCAAGAAAAGCTTTTATAAAGCAAGCCCAATTATACTAATTCTCTAATTTCTTTACAATCAATAAAATAAAAATTATGCTTTCTCTACATACAGCGCAGCTGAGGCCTTTAACAGGTAGGTCCTGATGCTAGTTTGGGCTTAACTGATGCAACATAATTCACCGCCTTCCACATCAAAGGGCCACCTTTACCCTCAAATCACTGATAATAAAATGGCCTCCATCTCTGAAGGCACAGTGAGCCACCCAGACCCACAGTAAAACAAGCTGGATTTTTACAGTTTGTGTAGTGTGTGCCCGGAAACAGCTATTAATATCTTGCCGCTGTGACCTCTTCCACTAATACACACAAAACCCACCATCCTGGGTGCTGTTGAACTCAGCCTGGCTGGTGGGAGAGCTTTCTCTCTAGAGGAATGCCAAATGATATGCCAAAGTTACTGGTAACTCTTTCTTTCTTTGCCCTTACAATATAATTATTCACTGACCAACCAAAATGATCACATTACCGTCCCAAAGACTCTTAAGAGAGTCACAGTTACTTCCGCCATTTACCTGCACTTGGTTTAATTTCTTCACTTTGACATTCATAGCACTGGGGAGACACCACATTGTGTAAGGACTATTACATACCCACTACACCTCTGGCCAGAGGAGAGGAGAAACAGCCGCTTTCCACTGCCTCCCAGTTCGCGGGAAGCCATTATTCTCTAGACAGTTCAAGACACTACCTTAATTCATTTTCAGTCTTGAAATATGCAAATAGGTGCTTTTAAAAATAACTGCAATATGTCCTAGGAGTATGCTAAAATAAATTTAATCACATATTTCTCTTTCTCCAGGCTCCAGGTCATGAGATGGTAGCCATGCTTAGTTTCTGGGTTTGAAAATATCTAAAACTGAGCAAATATAACTCATACTTCAAATTCATTATGCTACACTATGATATTATTAGTTTTGGGTTTGAATTGATCAATATGGAGAATGTGACAAACAGTACATCTGTATGTGAAAATAAACTTGTATGCATCAGGAAAGCAACTGGTGTTAAATTTTAACACACGCAATTAGTTTTTGTGATTATTTTAACAAGCATGAGTAGCCAAAACACAGCTAATATATTACTGTAGTACCACTATTAAATGAAAAAAAAGTTGGATAGGACAGAGATGACAAGAGATGATATTTTCAATTTACAAAACATTAAGTTTATCAGATATTAAAGACTCTTTAGTGTAGGTAGTATTATTAATTTATTTATTTTGTGTGTGTAATTCATTGATGTCGAGGCTATCAAAAATGTTGTGTTTCCAATCCACTGATGTTGACGCTATGGAGACTTCTAGAAGGCCTAAGTGATAGATGTATAACTGAAGGTGACTAGACGAGTGGAAAGAGAGAATAAAAGTAAAGTCACAGGAAAGAGAAGTTCGGTGAGAGAAAAGTTATAAAACGCATCGTTAACCATTGTAGGAGTGAAAGGCCTAACGGTTGATATGTTAGAGTGAGATTAATAGTTTGAAAGAGAAAAGAAGAATAATATGTCTTGTCAAAGGGTGTTCTAAGCTAATGGAACCTGCCTGTGCAGATGATTACTGAAAGTACAGGATACAACTGTGGTAACTCACGTGACAACGTAAGTGAATGGTATACAAATACTATTGCAATATATATATATAATAGAAAAATAGTTCAGCTTGTCAACTGAATTCTAAAGCAATTGGATTGGCCTAGGTAGACTTTTGACAAGAAGAAGAGAACAGTATAGTTTTAATATACGATTACGATCTCCATAGTGTAAAGGATTTTGTATATACGTTCAACTTGTTTCTAATATACATATTATTTTAATAACAAGTGGGGTGCATAGTGTTTGTTTATTGTTGATTTTTCACCAACAAGTCACAGACACCTACTGTAGAAGAATCCTTAGCCCAACACACCCATATACTTACTTTAATATATGCTACAATAAAAAGTTAGTTCCTGACACTTGGCAAGCCACAGCCAGGATTATACAGTGGCAAATGGCTGTAGAAGAAAACATGAACAACAGCAGAAATAAGTAGGCCTATGTAAGCTCAACTGTAGTTGTAGTGCAAAGAGTGTGGAGATTACAATTATGCTATATAATCATGTCAGGTGATTTTGATAAATGGGTAGAAAGAGGAAAGCATTTTGGGTTAAAAGAGAGTGAACAACAACAAGAACTAGAGAGAGAAGAGCATAGACAGAGAAGAGAGGAAGAAAGGCTTAAAGAAAAAAAAGAAACAGAAAGACTGAAAGAAGAAAATGAGAGAATAAGAGCATAAATTGAGAATACAAAACTCACCCAACTGAAGCAAGAAGGACCCAAGAATGACAATGGGGTCAGGGCCAGTTGACCCAAGTTGGGACAAGGGTGACTGGGCAGTCTGTTTCAGCCCACTTCTCACAGGAAAAGGCCTACAAGTACAGTACTGTGCAAAAGTGTTAGAAGAGAATATTTTGTCATTCTTTCCATTTTATGGGGCTATTTCTTCTATGCCATTAAAGAATGTAAATTTCAACCTTATGGTAATGCTTCATTGATCCCTGTTGACAAATAAATGAGCCAAGATGAGAATACTTATCATTCTTTAGAATTCTCATATACTTGTACCAAGGGCATGTCATAATGGTTCTGCTTGAATGAACATACTG
>NW_013665874.1:687078-698554 GCF_000517525.1 Limulus polyphemus | reverse complement strand
AAATTTAGAGTCTGAAATAACTGTCATGGTACCCCATACAGTGTCTTAACTATACAGAAAGAAGCTAGCAAGGTGCTACCATATGGTACCGGTACATGCTAGAAGAAATCAATTTAATAGCACTCCACAAATAAACCTTGATAAAAACAGTGTTTAACACTAAATATTAAGTTTTGTTGTCATGCTACAACCCAAAAAGCATAGAGAATTGTCAACAGAGCAGAGTTCACATAAAAGCTTTAGGTGATGTTGGTTGGACTCTCCAACAGATAGCTGCAGACTTGAAATGCTCCCCAAAACACTGCCAAGTACATTCTACATTGTTAGACCATGACAAGTAAATTTGAAAATAGGAAAGGAAGAGGCAGAACACCTAAACTCAATAATACTGATGTAAAATATCTTTGTTTATGCAGCCTTCTGAACAGAAGGAAGACTGCCGCTGATCTCAAGCATGAGATAAATGAAAATGTATGAAATAACAGAAAAAGTATCAAAATCTATAGTATCAAGAAGACTCAACGAGAATAGAATATTTGGTCATTTAGCAATTAAAAAACCTTTATTTCGATCTCCAAATATTGTCAAAAGACTGAAATTTGCTATAAAGTACAAAACTGGACTGTTAAAGATTGGAAGAGGGTGTTATGAATGGATGAGTCAAAGTTTAAAATATTGGTTAAAAGCGTAGGTTGTACATCTGGCAAAAAAATGGTGAAAGATAGTTACCTCAATGGTTTGGGGGGGGGGGTCGTGCTGAGGCAACAGAAGATATTTGAAAAATTGATGGAATAGTAGACCAGCGCAAGTACCATCAGATACTGATCTGTCATGATATACCCAGTGGTTTGAGTATTATTGGTAAACGATTCTACTACCAAGAAGATAATGACCCCAAACACTCATCCAACCTATTCAGGAATTACTTAAGCTAAGAAAGAACCTACTGGAGTCATTTAAATGATGCAATGACCCCCACAAAGCTCTGATCTCAATAATAATTGGGAAGATGTAAAACTTGATAGATCATAAACTTGACAAATCAGAAGTTAATTCCAAAGAAACTTTATGGGAGTGTATTAGAGACATTTGGAGTAAAATCCCAAAGGACACTTTGATTAAATATGTTGCAACATTGCCTGAAAGACTGTCTGCAGTTATTAAAGCAAAAAGGGGACAAAATATTAACTGTTTCCTGAGCTAAAGCACTTCCACTGAGTTTCTGTTGTACTAAATATGAAGATTAATAAAATTTTGATGTCTCACCTGTGATTTACCCTCAACTGTTCTTTGAAAGTAGCCTGGAATCTAATTTTTGACTTTGTCCTAACACTTTTGCCCAGTACTGTATATTTGAAAGAATCTTATTTGTTCTGTAAAGTAAAGGTCTGTTCCGAATAATAGGGTTGTGATCCTAAAGCTAATGTTGGCTACTATCGAGTGACACTTTCTTACCTGCTGTGTTTTTTTTTTGGTATGTATTGACAAAAATCATGATATCTAATCAAAAACACCTTAGGTGTGAAAAAAAGTGCAGCCAAAAAAGGACTGAGCATGTGACTTAAAGGAATAAAATCAAAATAGGTGGCAAAACTGGTAGGTACACTTATAGCACTGATAAGAATTTTACAGGAAATATTCATTCATTAGTTAGCTAGGCAGCATATTTTGTTTTATCCATCATCATGCCCAAAGCTGAACAAAATACGCAGCCTGACTAACTAATGTGTAATTTCTGCAGTTATTGTTATGAGAATTTGTTTTTGTGAATTCATAAATATATTAGGATCTATTGAGTTTACTACCAAGAGATATTTTCACACTCTGAGCTAGTTTCAGACAAGAAATGCACAGATTTTGCCAAAATGCTATAATATGCATTAGGCAAACATGCCAACTGAGGAAATGAACAACATCTATACCATCATTGTAGTACATCTTTGGTGAAAACAGATGCAACTTTGCAGTAATTTTCTAATTCATTTTGTGCAGATGAAAAGAGGTTTAAGAATTAGTGTTCTCATGATTGTATAATTTCCAAAACATCAGGTCCAAAGAACTGTTTTACAAGATTCTGGTGACGTTTTTCTGACATTTCTAAGCAGGATTTAAATCTATATTTTCAAGTTGTACTGTATACAATAAGCCAGGTATTTTTTTCAATGATCATTTGTTTTAGTTTGTCAACAAATTTCAAATGTTTATACTTGTAAATGTCATGGATCCATAAAAGACAAAATCATGAAAATATTACCATCAAATTGATTTGGGGGATTGAACTTCTAAAATAAACTGGGCATGCAATATATTATGTTATCTCTTGCATATTTTTTGTAGCATTTCACTGCTGTGAAGAAAGTTTCTTTTTGTACCAAATATTGGAATATTAAGGACATTAGAATAGATGCAACTGATGAAACAGACACTGTTTTCCAGCAATACTAAAAGTGTTTCCACTGGAAGAGGTTTCGGGCACTTGCATAACCATTCCATACACAGTCAGTACTCATAAGACATCTTAAAGGTTTTGCATCCAATATTTTAGTTGCAGTACAATCTCCTAGTGTCACTATGATTGTCCAATGTTGATCAGTCAATCATTCAAAGATTTCTCCTGTGCTATTCCAGTATGCTTAGAAAATGTTAATTAAATTTATGTGGCAAATTAATTTGCTCTTGTTATTTTTTTGTAATGCATTTACTGCAATAAAGCTATGCTTAAAATGCCTTTCTATTTGACTTTCTCCACTGATTACCTTAATCTATAGACCAGAGGAAACTTTTTGAATCCAGCATTCATGAATAACTGAAATGCATGTCTTAGGTAGTTTAAGTTTTGTTTTACTGATTTGCACTGTTGTTTTACAAACATGATATTAGCAGCATTATTGAGTACACATCCACAGATCATATCATCAATGTTGAAATCTTCAATAACTGGTTATGAAGAATTTTAAAAATTCTCAACAGTGTGCTTCTGTTCTTCATATTTTGTGGCCAGAAAAGCATTTTCATTTCCCAATCCTTTAGGAAATAAACTGTTACTTGGTAATCAACTTTGCATTCATAGACACCTTGCATTTGCCTGTTGCCAGCAGAACATTTTATACTACTGTTATGTGGTTGTTAGTTCAATTTTCTTTAAGTCATATTTAAGTTCAATAAGAGAAGATATTATTTTATGATTTGGAATGACATAATGAGGATCCAACTATGATATCAAGGCTTTAAAATTTTTGGTTTCTAATACATTTAGTTGTTGTAAGTCCATAACTATCATGTCAGTTATTAAAATTGTAATCTTTTCAATGCTATTTTGGTTGCACTGGCATGGATGTTTAAAAAAAAAGTTTTTCCTTAGTGTTTTAATTTCAAGTGATTAGTTATTGCACCTGTGTTACTTCATTTACGAGGTAGTTTAGCTTGACATGTCACTTTCTTCTCTTCTTTTTTATCAAAATATTTCGACAAGCTTCAATGATTCATTGTTAATATTACTAACCCTTCTCCTTCCCTAGAAAAACTGTAAATTACACCAACCACTGAGAGCTATGAGCAACTTAGTGCAATCTGTGAATGTGCATCTAGCTGTGATACAATCATGCTACTCAGTAATGAGTTACGATGAAACGTTTGTGTTTGTACCAATGCACACTCATTGTAAAACTTTGCAAATTAAACTTATTTCTATAGCCTAAACATTTTCATAAACATATTTTACTTTTTTGGTAGTTACACTTAAAGGTTGTGAAATTACTATTTTGTGTGCTCACAAAATGTTAAATGTTTAACTGTATCAAGACTAGTCTATTTTCCCTATGCAAATAAATGGAGTGTTTTGCAAATATATTGGAGATAATACTAATAAAATAACCAGATTTTAAAATTTTAAGCAACCAATTTTTGCTTAGCTGATTAATAATGGAAATTATACAAATATACATATAGTCTGTCTTTCTATTATATATATATATATATATACGAGTTAAATATCTGTTTAATGTAAAAGTCTACCTAAAGCTTACCTGATTAACATTATTAGAAAGATTACATACATTACATTATCTCAGATATTTGTTTAGTTTTACATACAATACATATACACTAATAACTAATATTCATTAGTTTTTACTTTTAAAAATAATAATAAAATGTTTTTAGTATATTACAAATGTGTTATAAGTCATAGAGCATATATTTACCAATTCTGAATTTACTTAAAAAATAAAGTGCTACATTTAGAAATCCAACCATCCTGAATGAGGCAACCAGAAAATTATACACTGAATTTTAATTTTAGGACCTCTATTTTTATTATAATATAATACTGCAATACATTCTACATATAAAGATACTTAAACTTCAAAACCAGGTCATAATTGTTTAAATAACTCAGCAAACACACTGACCTGTAGAGAAGACAGTTTAAACTCATAGACAAGCAATAAACACTTCACACAACTAAAACACTGTAAGTGTATTATAATAACCACTTGTAGGTAGTGCAGAAGTAATTTTTTTTGCTTTTAAAATTATCAAAGAAGACAGTAACCTCACAAATATCTCTCAAGATCCATTGGTTACTGATAAATTAAAGGTCTTTGTGAACTCATACTCTATGTGCAGTACTACACTCCAGGAAGAAGTGTCCTTGAAAGCCAAGCCTGTAATCAGCACAGAAACCTGTTCTGCTCTACAGTGAATATAACATTAAGAACTACTTGCACTTACAATTCACTCCTACACAAGTACTTGTTTAGACCACTACAAGAAACGTATGCAGACATCCATTTTTAGTATAGAGTCTGTCAGCATGTTATATGAATGCATGCATGCACAGACTCGTATACATACACACAAACAGCATATATGGATATACACACACAGCATATACATATATATTTCATACATATTTAAACAAGCATATTCATAAAAGTCCATTATAAAGTAAGGTTGTCATGACTATATGAGAAAATAAAAGCAAACTCTAAAATTAAACTTTATTTTTAAGTAAATAGTAAATAATTTCAACTATAATAACTACAACAATGTATAATTGTACTGAAGATTATCAATGTTGTCTGAGCTTCTCCATTCAAATAGCCACTAAAGATGTTAAACAGTAGTATCAAGTACATTTAAATATAAAATTGATAGTACTATCAAGTATAATATTTTCATAGAAAAGTTTCTTATATATATATATCTTAACCTGCAACAATTTCTAAAAATAAGAAAAACTGTAGTAAAAATAGTGAGTAATTATACCTTTTTTTTTCTAAGTCAATGGAAGTTACTATACTGTAAAGTCAAACTTTTTTTTATGTTAACTAGGTTTTATCTAAACCATTTAGCGTGATTATATCATAACTGCATATTTAAGTTAACCAAACAAAAGGACATCAGATTATCACTTTATTAGGGAGGGAGAACTTATTCCCAATTTCTAAATATGTATTTTTTTTGGCACAAGATTCTTTCAGATTACATAAGGAAATTCTAAACAATAAGTAATGAAATACTTTAATTTGAAACAAAGACAACAATGACACAAAAGCAGATGATACTATATATGACAAGTTTATATGGCAAAAACTAGTTCTCATGTAAAATCATCAACTTTGCCATTCATGCAGTTTAGTTTAAACTTGGACATTTCATTTTTAGGTAGAATACCAGAAAGCATGAAATTAAAAATATCAGTTTATGTGTATAAAAATTATGGAATGCATATACTGTGCAGTATGCTCAGTGCCAATGAGAAGAGAGGAATGGTAGATATTTTTCCCAAAAATTCATAGTGTAAAGCACACTATTTTAAAAAGTAAATTATCAAAACAAAAAAATTATAGTAAATCTTGGCTATGTCATTTTTTAAATAATTTTTGAGAATTAACTTTACTCTTAATTTCTGTTTCCATTTATGATTTTCATACATGTTCTTTATTCAAATTATTCATCTTCCAATATACAACTCTCAAAATAACATACAAACAACAAGGGATCATTTGGTCCTCAAAGATTGTCCTTGTATATGCACCCACCCTTAAGTAAAAATTCAAACAAATCCCTGTGTTTGGAGAAAAACAAAGTTTTACAATAAAAAGGATAAGATACTTAAGATAAACAACATTGTTTATTTACAACAGAAGGGAACATATAAGCATTTTGGAATTCTACAGATTCCATCTTCAGTATATAAAGCAAAATAAAAGAACTACATCATTCTTAAGTAAGTAACTAAAATATATTGCTGCAATAATGATAATTTAATCAAAACTAAAACACATAGAAAGTGAAGGAGTAACAAACAAAAATACTGTACATATTAGAAAATGTGTAATTTAAATGAAGACTGCATTTTATTCAGTGTTGGTGAAAGTTATTTGATGTGGAGAGTTTCTTTAATCAGTAATTCCAGATCACTGTTGGCTTTGCAGAGGATACTGAAATTTGATAAGTTTGTGTCCTGTTTCTTCATTATGTTGATGTATAGAGTAGTAATGATGAATTGTGTGTTTATGCTGCTTTTAATGTGTTACTACCCCAAGTTGATTTCAGATTAATTTTTAAACCCACATCTCGCATACAGGATTTTTTCCGCACTAAAGACCTTCTCCCAATTTCTCTTTGTTCATGGCTTGTATATCTTTACACATGTGGAGACTGTAAAACCTCCTATGTTGGCAAAACCAAATGCCATCTACTAGTTAGAGCCAATGAACATATGGGAATTTTCATGAAACACAAAAAAAGTTGATGAACCCCCATGCTTCCTCTATACATCAACATAGTGAAGAAACAGGACACAAACTTATCAAATTTCAGTATCCTCCGCAAAACCAACAGTGATCTGGAATTGCTGATTAAAGAAACTCTCCACATCAAATAACTTTCACCAACACTGAATAAAATGCAGTCTTCTTATGAATTGCACATCTTTTAATATGTACAGAATTTGTGTTTGTTACTCCTTCACTTTCTATGTGTTTTAGTTTTGATTAAATTATCATTATTGCAGCAATGTATTTCAGTTACTTACTTAGGAATTATTTTATTTTGATACTGAAGATGGAATCTATAGAATTCTGAAACATTATCTGTGTCCCCTTCTGTTATAATTAAATAATGTTGTTTATCTTAAGCATAGTTATCCTTTTTATTGTAAAACAAATCCTTTAGTTTCAGAAAATCATCTACTCCCCTCTTCAACTCTTGTAAAGTGATGACCTTTATTACTGCTTATGCCATTTTATTCTATAAATCAATCATCTTGTTAAAAAAAATATAACTGTCTTACCTGAAACCGAGCCAGTCTCCCAAATCTTAATACTGTGTCCTCTTGTTATACTGCCTTCGGAATAGAGCACAAAGAAATCAATCTTTATCATCATGATTTGCAGAATAATCTTGTAAAGTTTAATAAGATCACTTCTTATCTTTCTTTCTTTAAAAAAAAAAAGATCTTATCTATCCCTACAAGATAACCCTTTCCCTTGAATCATCTTAGCAAACCTCCTTTGAACCCATTCCAATATCCTTTTTTCAATAAGAAACCAAAATTGTGTGCAATATTCCAAATAAAGCCTGAATAGTTATTTGTATAAAGGCAATTACTTTTTCTACTTATAATCAGTCTATATATATATATATCCTACAGTTCTAATAGCATTTTTTTATAGACTATACTTCCAGCAACTTTTTACTATTATTTAGGTAAAGTAAAGAAGAAATTATCTACTTTTACTCCACTACATTTCTTTTATAAGACTGTCGTTAAATTTAAAAAAATTGTTTTTTTTTTTTTTTGGGGGGGGGGGGGAAATCACACTGGTTGCCATGGTGATAGTTTTTGTTTACATCAGTTAGAGCACACTTACTCTTTCAAATAAGACAATCACAAGCAGTGATATTTCCTGTGCTGCTGAGCAGGAACAAAACATAGCCATTTTACATGTAGTGTTGACTGTGATAACGTTGTCCCACTGTAACCATCATGTCTGACACAAATAATCATCCATAGCCTTATTTTCACCGAAAACAATAGTGGGAAATTCAGTGAAGTTGCAGCATGTGAGAATTTGTTTTGTTCTACAGGGGTCTTGTTCACACTGAGACAAGCTAATCTGTTTAGTGAAATATAATATATTATATAATATAATAAGTGGGGTGCATGAAGAGCTGTACCATAGACAGTAATACTTTTAATTAAAAAAAAAAAAGTTTGTTGACTTTATATTTGGTAATGCTTTTACGTTTCAATTTAAGTTGAATGTAGGCTAATTTTAATAGTGCTATCATTACCTATTTTTTATCAATACTTTCACTTTATTGCTACTTAAGTACTGTATATATTCAGTACTTTTTATTTTTACTTAAGGTCATCAACAACACCTACTTTTACTAAGTAAATATTTTCAGTACTTTACCCATCACTGCTTATCCACCACTATGTAAGAATCCTTTTCTTCAATCACACTATTGTGTTCTTATTTATATTAAATATGTGATCCAAATAATGATTACCCAAATGCATTACCTTGCACTTACAATAATTACAATTAAAAGTAACTTACCAAATATATGTCCAATTTACAAACTGAACTAAGTCATTCTGTAATAACTCAACATTTTCAATAAAGCTAGAAATGCCCATGAGTTTAAAGTAACAGCAAATTAAATATTTTACAAATTATGCCCTTACCAATATCATGATTTTAAATAAAAGACAAAGCAAAAGCCCAAGCACTGACCCCTAAAGCATTATACTAGGAACAAAATTAATAAAGTGTATAGTACCATACATGAAATCCAGACTAGCTCAAGTATATTTACTGGGGTTTTAACAATTAAACCACTCATATTTGTCAAACTGATATTCTACTCTTGACTCTCTCATGGCAATATGAACCTGTGATTTGTTTGTTCAAATAAACCTAGAGATGTTTGATAAGATATGGAAATTTCAACCCAGCTCAATCACATTTACTATGCTTTAAATACTTCTTCCCTTGTGTATATTGTTTATAATGACAGCAAAAGGGTTGCATTTTGATTCACTTTGTTTTTCATAATGATCGGTTAAACTGCAAAAATTTAGCATTAGTTGTCTCAAATTTGTCCTTAGATTGTTAGTGTTAGAGCTTATTTACAATTAAAATTATTGAGGTTATACTTATAAGTTATACTATCAAAAATAAAATATAGTATTATACTTATAAGTTATACCTAGGTGTATATTTTTGGAAATGCATTTATTGTTTTAAAAATAAAGATGTGCAATTTTGAATATCAGGGTTTTCCTATGATCTAGAAATCCCAATGTGAAAATGTCATGGAATGCTAGGAAACATGAGAAATATGCTAAAATGATTATAAGCTCACTTTCCTGCACTAGTATTACCACCGTCACCACAAATAAACATTTCTGCCAAATACTGAGTTGGTACAACATAATTCTAAACCACAGGCGCAACACGGGTGGTCTTTTCTTGGTAAGATTTGTAAAACTAAAAGTGAGACACACTGACGTCGACGAAGAACCAAAACAAACTTTGAAATTATATTATGATATTAAATTAAGTTATAGCTACAATACACTTAGAATTAAGGCGAATAATAAACCTCACCTCCAGTCGAAAAAGACGTACGGTTATAATTTCCATGATATTCTTAAATTACACAAGTTTAAAATAGATTTGTCCACAAGGGACCGTTAACAGAAAAAATAATCATAATTTTAAATAAAAACGAGTTAACTTACCAAGTAACCTTTTATTGGACACAAAATTAATAAATAAAGACATTTTAAGAGCAAATGAAATAATTGATTATAAATTATAATTTTATGATTAAGGTTTACTTATCTTCCTCAAATGTAAAACAATCACGATGTTGCATCGTATAGCAAAGAGTGAAATATAGTCGTATATGTAGTTGAAACTGAATTAGCTTTAAAGCTATGTCAGAGAAGTACACCACATTAGAAAAGATTCGCTGAAGATATCGATTATGGAGTAATAATAAACCTCTTACTGAATCGATGTAAAATGAAGTTACGAGTCTGGACACGAAGTTGCTAGCTGTGAAGAGGATGCTGCTGATTTACAAAAGGGTTGAAATTATTTAGAGAATTGAGCAAATAAATGGCAAATGGGTTTTAATTATAACAAATGCAAAATAATGCATGTGGGTTATCACAATTTGAATTATAAGTATAATTTGGATGGGAATAACCTTAACAGTGTCATGGAAGAAAGGGATTTTGGTGTAATGGTTTATCAGTCTCATATGCCATCCAAGCAGTATGATGTTGCTAGTGGTAGAACAAACAGGATTTTAGGTTGAATCTACAGAAATATTTAATACAAGTTTATAGAGGTCATAATTTCACTGTACAGGTCATCATTTAGGCCATATTTGGAGTGTTTTGTTCAACCTTGTGCTCCTTACCTTACGAAGGACATTGAACTGTTGGAAAGGGTTCAGAGGAGGGTTACTAGAATGGTGCCTGGGAGAGAAGGGTTGTCATACGAGAAGAAGTTGAGATCACTCGAGTTATTTTCTCTTGGTAAAAGAAGAGTTAGAGGGGATATAATTGAGGAGTTTAAGATTGTAAAGGGAATTCATAGTGTTAATGCGTCGTCTTTTTTTCATACTTAGTGGTGAGAATGGTAGGACTAGGGGACACAAATATAAATTTTGGCAGGGTAGAAGTCATCTTCAATTAAGACAGTTTTATTTTTCTAATAGGGTGGTGGGCCTTTGAAATGAGTTGCCTTCGGATGTTGTGGAGACAGTAAATTTACGTGAGTTTAAGAGAAAGCGTTATAACCATATCATATGTATTGTTACGACAGCGTAAGTCACGCAACGCTGGGAGCATGCGCGCTGGAGTTTCTCGAAGGATCATGAATTTTCCTGGCAACTGTAGTTTGTTCCAGACGCCCTCTTTATTAATATTGTTACGCCTCTGTATTCGTTTGTTAATTTTCCGTAAAAATTCTTTCTGAAGAAACTTTAGCGATACAAGTCCTTTATTAAATAAAACTAGTTTATTCTTTCTCAATACAACTTTGCAATACACTTAATTTCCACAGTCACGCTATAACTCAAACAAAGTTATAATTCACAACCAACGAACGATGCACGCGCTTGACTCAATTGTCGTCTCTATCTCTGTCTGCAATTCAATTACCTTGTTGCCGTAACTTGTTGGCAGCCTAATATACAATAATACCGTATATCTAGTAAACACTCGAGGCTTCACGAAGGGACATGAATTTTCTAGAAGCTCATGACGTGTTACTAGCGTCACGTGATTTCCGCTGTCGTAACAGTATATAAGCCCGGCAAATAAAGCCAACGGGAAAGATAAAATTGCATAGATAGATAGATATAGATAATTGAGTCAAGCGAACAGTAGGCACCGTAAATAAAGTGTGCGAATTATTGTGAATTATAGCGTGTGTTTATA
>NW_013665874.1:683728-686622 GCF_000517525.1 Limulus polyphemus | reverse complement strand
CAAACTACAGCTTAGCAGATTTGATGGCAGCAATACAAGAACAGAAAAAGAAAAAAGAAGAACGAGAAAAGAAACAAGAAGAGAGATTACAGCAGTTGTTGGTGGAAAAAGAAACTAGAAGAACGAGAAAAGAAACAAGAAGAGAGACTACAGCAGTGGCAACTGGAACAGAAACATAAAGAAAGTCTCTAACAGTTGAGAGAAAGCCAGCATACACAAATGGAAAAGATTCGTAAATTTCAAAGTGAATTAAATACAACTGCTGTAATCTCTCTTCTTGTTTCTTTTCTCGTTCTTCTTTTTTCTTTTGCTGTTCTTGTATTGCTGCCATCAAATCTGTTAAGCTGTAGTTTGATTTGCCACTTCTCGTTTCCATCTTCTTCTTTTACACAAGGAGGATATATTAGCCATGGACCTAATCAGCCCCAGACAACAGGAAACCCCTTCCAGACCCCGCAGCTAAACCCTAATGCAGACATCTTTGGTCCTGCCAGAAGTCACATTCCAGACATAAGTGTCAGCAATAGGGATGATCTAGTATGAAGGAAGCCACAGGAATTCGATGGGAAGAAACCATGGGAAGCATATAGAGCACAATTTGAGTTTCTGGCAGAAATGAATGGATGGACAGAGGAGCAGAAAGCAGTGTACCTGGCAACTAGATTGAAGGGACCACCACTGGAAATACTTGGACAGTTGTCAGCAGACAACAGGCACAACCATAGACCACTGGTAGCGGCTCTAGAACTCGGGTATGAAACTCAAAATCAGTCCAAAGTCTACAGGGCTAGGTTTAGGACTAGAGTTCGTGCTAAAGGGGAGAGCCTGCAAGAGCTGGCACAGGATTTTGAAAGTATGGCACAACTGCACCACCCAATATCTTCAAGCTGTTGCTGAGGGATCAGTTTGTAGACGCCTTGGAGAGTCCACAACTGAAGATACAAGTAAAGCAGTCACCCCCCTTCTACTATGCAGGATGCAATGGCCAGACCTCTTGAATTCGAATCCTACGTTAAGTCAAGCACAGAGGTACCAAGGTTGGTACAGTCATCGAGATTCAAGGCCAGAAGAGGGCAGTTTTTGGAGAAGTTTGAGAGACTTTGCTGGCACTGTAACAAACCTGGACTCCAGCAACATTTGAGAAGCTGATGGAAAGAGTACTGGAAGGCCTACAATGGAGGATAACCCTAGTGTACCTGGATGATGTCAGAGTGTTTGCAACAACGTTTGATGAGGAAATGTCCCGGCTAGAGGAAGTATTTAAGCATTTGAAAGCAGCAAACTTCAAACTCCATCCCAAGAAATGCTACTTTTTCCAGAAAGAGGTGCTTTATTTGGGGTCACATTGTAAGTGAGCATGGTGTGCAAACTGATTCTGACAAGGTGAAAGCAGTGTGTGATTAGCCAACACCAGACAATGTGGGAAAGTTAAGAAGTTTCTTGGGACTCTGTACCTATTACCGGAAGTTTGTGAAGGACTTTGCAACTATAGCTGCTCCACTACATGATTTGACAATAAAAGGCCAGAAGTTCGAATGGACAGTTTCTTGCCAGCATGCTTTCAAGACATTGAAAGAAAAATTGGCCTCAGCTTCCAAATCCCTCACTGCCGTACACAGTGGATTGTGATGCTAGTAATGTCGGAATTGGAGGAATATTGTCTCAGAAAGTGGGTGAAAACGAACATGTGGTGGCCAACTTCAGTAGGGTTGTGAGTAGACAAGAGAGGAACTACTGTGTAACACGGGGGGAATTCCTTGCTATAGTAAAGAGTCTGACATGTTTCCATTCTTACCTCTATGGGGCTAATTTTACCATCAGGACAGACCATGCTGCATTACATTGGTTAAGATCATTAAAGAATCCAGAGGGACAACTGGCACATTGGATCAGAAAGATAGACCAGTATAATTATGATATAGAATACAGAGAAGGAAAATCTCATGGAAATTCTGATGGACTGAGCCAAAGACCCTGCAAAAATGACTGCAGACATTGCTGCAAAAGAAAGGTTGAACTAACCAGGTCCATCAAGCTGAAGTCAAAGTGACTCAAGGAGTCGATGATGGTGAAGTGGAACCAGGTATAGATATTAAAGCAGAGCAGGAGAAAGACTAAGATTTGAAGCCAATTATTGATTTTCTACAAGCAAGTGTTTTGCGCCCTGCTTGGGAGGGTGTCTAGCTTAAGCCCTCTGACAAAGAACTACTTGACACAATGGGACCAGTTGAAGCCTGAAGATGGTATTCTTATCCGGATATGGGAAACTGCAGATGGGAAAGTGACGACCTGGCAAACAGTTATACCGAGAAAGTTACGGGAAGTTGTGCTGCTTCAATCCCATGATAGTTTAACAGGAGGACATCTTGGAGTTAAGAAGATATTGAGTCACCTACGGCAGAGATTTTACTGTATAAGTATGAGACAAGATGTGGAAGAATGGTGCAGGACTTGTTGTGCTAAAAGGGGACCCAAGCATAAGAGACGTTTGCCAATGAAGTTATATCAAGTTGGCGCACCAATGGAAAGAGTGGCTGTTGAAATTGGTGGTCCGTTGCTCCGAACTCGTGCTAGAAACAGGTACATTTGTGTGGGGATAGATTATTTCACCATGTGGCCTGATGCATATGCAATACCAAATCAGGAAGCTACAACTTCAGGTTTGGTATGCCATACGAACTGTATTAAGATCAAGGCCATAACTTTGAATCAGCTGTGTTCCAGGAATGCTGCAAGTTGTTTGCCATACGAAAGACCAGAACAACGCCATTTCACCCACAGTCTGATGGGATGGTAGAAAAGTACAATTGGACACTGGGACAGGAATTGGCAAAGATTTGTAATAGCCGTCAATATGACTGGGATGTCTTACTCCCTTCACTGTTGATGGCCTA